>NC_056479.1:29555666-29620666 GCF_008729295.1 Plectropomus leopardus | reverse complement strand
GAGTGAAATGCTCTATCTGTTATGGTTTTTATGGATGATGTATGGATTAAACAGAATCATGCATGATTTGTTTAAAAACTGTGTTGATGTGTAGTGTCAGTGATTCCTCCACTGATGGCAGCATGAGTTGCCTCTTCACCGTGCGAGATGTGTTTTTCGGAGCTCCAGCAGGGAGCGGAAGGACAGGGATCAGCGACGTGAGGCCTCCCCCAGCGATCCGTCTTAGATCCTCCTCCATCCTCCTCAAACTTGATCCATCGAGCCGTCCTCCCTCCACTGCAGCTCCTGGTTCCTGTCGATCACCAGCTCGTTCAGCTCCACAAACACCTGCACACACACCACACACACACACACACACACACACACACACACAACATCCCCTCACACACACACACACATATCCGTTTTTGTTGGTTTTTTGACTGACAATACACTGACTACATTCATTCCCAGAGGTGTACATGAAACCCGATGATCATCATCACCTCTACATCTCAGTGTACCATTCATCATGATGACCTTACAGTATTATTAACATGTTTTGGACATTACATGTGGACGTTTTGTATTTTAATTCTATTATTTTGTTTGTATATATGATATATATATAGCTAATGTTTACATTATTTACCTAACTATATATATGATTAAAATGATTTATCTGAACTGTCACATCTGACAATGATCCATTAAGTATTGTGGGAGATTGAGTGGTGATAAAGGTCGGGTTAGATAAGATGAAAAGAAAAAAGAAATGAAGTGGTTATTTAAAATACATTGAAATGGATCAGATCTGCGCAGAGGAAGGATCGATTGTATTACTGTTCATCTCGCTGTAAGCGTGAATCAGAATCAGAAATATTTTATTGATCCCTGAGGAAAACTGATACATTACAGTCACTCTGATGTAAAGCTTGGAGAATTATAGAAGGAGTATGAAAATAAAAAGTATGAAAGTAAACAGTAAGTAAAACATAACATAAAAATATGTGCTTTTTGCTTCAATTTTCATTCGAGTATTTAAAATGTTTTAAAATGTAAAATATGAATAATATGTTGAGCATTTAAGTCCATAAAAAACTTAAAAATATGTTCTTTATGTGCAAAACTAGTAAGTTACCTTAAGAAATATTTAAAAAAGAAAAAAGTGCATTATGCTACAGTGTACAACACAATATATACAGAAGCAGAAACAAAAATATTTACAACGTGTGCTTCATACAAAAGTAATAAATCAAAATAAAGTCTGGTAAATTACTTAAAATTCAGCAATGTCAGAATGACAGTTCAGATAAATAATTTTAAAAAATATAGTTAGGAAATAATTAAACATTAGCTAATATATATATATATACAAACAAAATAGAATTAAAATACAAATATATATAAGTCGTTAAAGTAATATACTGTAAGTGCTGAATGGTATGAGATGTAGAGGTGATGATGAAGGTCGGGTTCAGTGTCCTGGGAATGAATGTGTCAGTGTATTGTCCTCAAAAGTAACAAAAACGGATATGTGTGTGTGTGTGTGTGTGTTTGTGTGTGTGTGTGTGTGTGTGTGTGTGTGTGTGTGTGTGCAGGTGTTTGTGGAGCTGAACGAGCTGGTGATCGACAGGAACCAGGAGCTGCAGTGGAGGGAGACGGCTCGATGGATCAAGTTTGAGGAGGAGGTGGAGGAGGAGACGGAGCGCTGGGGGAGGCCTCACGTCGCCTCCCTGTCCTTCCGCTCCCTGCTGGAGCTCCGAAAAACCATCTCGCACGGTGAAGAGGCACTCTGCTGCCCCCAGTGGAGGAACACTGACACTACACATCAACACTGTTTAAACAAATCATGCATGATTCTGTTTAATCCATCTCATATAAAAACCATAACAGATAGAGCATTCACTCTTTTTGCAGCAGAAAGTGAAGGCTTCCTTCCTCTCTTCATCACATCATTACATCATGTTTTTTACGTGCTGTGCACATGTAGTACTTCCTGTAATGATGCCGGTATTTCCTCATAATGATTGGAAGGTTGTTGTTTCCACAATCCTGTACATATATTTATCTAAAAACTAAAACCAATAAAACCTGTACAAAACAGAGAAGGAAAATCAGCAAATGGAAATCCACATATTTATGTTGTCATTGATGTTTAATAAAATAACATGTTTCCATCTGTGGATTTTCACCTTGAATGAAACATCAGGGATCTGATGTAGAGGAGAGTGATGATGTCAGTGTGTGATGATGTCAGTGTGTGATGTCACGGCGTTGTGTTTTCAGGGGCGGTGCTCCTGGACCTGAAGCAGAGGACTCTGCCGGGGATCGCTCAGCAGGTGGTGGAGCAGATGGTGATCTCAGACCAGATCAAAGCTGAAGACCGAGCCAACGTCCTCCGAGCTTTGCTGCTCCGCCACAGGTCCCAAATACATCCATCCATCATCCATCCATCCATCCTTCTCCCTCCCTCCCTCCCTCCCTCCCTCCATCCATCATCCATCCATCCATCCATCCATCCATCCATCATCCATCATCATCATCATCCATCATCCATCCATCCATCATCATCATCATCCATCCATCCCATCCCTCCATCATCATCCATCCATCCATCCATCCATCCATCCATCCATCATCCATCATCATCATCCATCCATCATCCATCATCCATCCATCCATCATCCATCATCCATCCCTCCCATCATCCCTCATCCATCCATCCATCATCATCCATCCATCATCATCCATCCATCCATCATCCATCCATCCATCCCTCCATCCATCCATCCCATCCCATCCATCCATCCATCATCCATCCATCCATCCATCATCCATCCCATCCCTCCCATCCATCCATCCATCCATCCATCCATCCATCCATCCATCCATCCATCCATCCATCCATCCCATCTCATCCTCCATCCATCCATCCATCCATCCATCCATCCATCCATCCCCATCCCTCCCTCCCTCCCTCCATCCTTCCATCCATCCATCCATCCATCCATCCATCCCATCCATCCCTCCCTCCATCATTCATCCATCCAGTAATATCCATCCATATCTCCATCATCCATCCATTAACATCCATCCATAGATCACAGCTTGTTCAGCAAGAACATCTCTGCAGCCAACATGGCCGCCCTGATGGAAAAACACGACGGCCAATCAGAGCCCTCCATCAATCTGACCAATCACAGAGAGGCTGACGGAGAGAAGAGCAAGGTACGAAGATGGCTGAGGACACCTGAGCACCTGTCTGTCTGACGCTGTCTCTCTTACGCTGTCTCTCTGACAGTGTCTGTCTGACGCTGTCTCTCTGACAGTGTCTCTCTGACAGTGTCTGTCTGACGCTGTCTCTCTGACAGTGTCTCTCTGACAGTGTCTGTCTGACGCTGTCTCTCTGACAGTGTCTGTCTGACGCTGTCTCTCTGACAGTGTCTCTCTGACAGTGTCTGTCTGATGCTGTCTCTCTGACAGTGTCTCTCTGACAGTGTCTGTCTGACAGTGTCTGTCTGACAGTGTCTGTCTGACGCTGTCTCTCTGACAGTGTCTGTCTGACGCTGTCTCTCTGACAGTGTCTGTCTGATGCTGTCTCTCTGACGCTGTCTCTCTGACAGTGTCTCTCTGACAGTGTCTGTCTGATGCTGTCTCTCTGACGCTGTCTCTCTGACAGTGTCTGTCTGACAGTGTCTGTCTGACAGTGTCTGTCTGACGCTGTCTCTCTGACAGTGTCTGTCTGACGCTGTCTCTCTGACAGTGTCTCTCTGACAGTGTCTGTCTGATGCTGTCTCTCTGACAGTGTCTCTCTGACAGTGTCTGTCTGACGCTGTCTCTCTGACGCTGTCTCTCTGACAGTGTCTGTCTGACGCTGTCTCTCTGACAGTGTCTCTCTGACAGTGTCTGTCTGATGCTGTCTCTCTGACGCTGTCTCTCTGACAGTGTCTCTCTGATGCTGTCTCTCCGACCGTGTCCCCCCCAGCTGGGACTCATCGGTGTAGTCGTGTCAGGAGGAGCCTTGTGAGTGTTTGACTTGTGGGGATTTGCTGTATTTATTTGGCGCTTCTGTTAATGTGATGTGTTTAGAAAGAAGCCCCGCCCATCAGCCCATCAGCCACTCCAGGTCCAGACATGAAGTGAAGCTGATGGAGAAGATCCCCGAGAGAGCCGAGGCCACCGTCGTTCTCGTGGGTACGTGTCCAACCTCACCTCATGGTCTTCATCACCAGCATCAGTCTGTAGATCCTGAGCTTCAGAGGGTTTGCTGCTTCCCTCTGCTGTGTCTGCAGGCAGCGTGGGCTTCCTGGAGCAGCCCTCCATGGCGTTTGTGCGGCTGCAGGAGGCGGTCCTGCTGGAGTCCGTCTTGGAGGTTCCTGTCCCCGTTAGGTTCCTCTTCCTCCTGCTGGGCCCGCCCACCGCCAGCATCGACTACCACCAGATTGGACGCTCCATCTCCACGCTCATGTCCGACAAGGTGAGTCCCTGCAGCGTGAACGGTTCCTGCCACTGTGTACGATACCACCACCAGAGGGCGCCGCTGCCTTGACCCGTCATGTGCTCACATTAATTCCGCCCTCAGCACTTCCACGAGGCGGCATACCAGGCCGACGACCGCCAGGACCTGCTGACGGCCATCAACCGCTTTTTGGACTGCAGTATCGTCCCTCCCGCCCTCCGACGTCGACGACGACGAGCTGCTGCACTCGGTCGCTCGCTTCCAACGAGAAATGCTGCGAAAGCGGGAGGAGCAGCAGAGCGGCAGACTGCCGGAGAAACAGAGCGGCACTCAGCAGGATGAAGGTCGGTTATCACCTGCTGATTTCCTCTAACGTCTTTGGCGTTTTGTTAGAAAGTATGTTTTGGGGTTTTTTAGCCTTCTGGAGGTCAGAGACAGTGAGTGATGACACACGACTGCAGACCCAAATCAGCCGAGTACACAAACAGCATCTCAAACCAGCAAGACGCCATCGTGAAGCAAGAATGCACTTTTTCACGTCTGTGAATGTCCTCAGATTTTTAGATTTTCAGATTTTTATGAGTTAAAGTTCTCTGAGCTCTTAAACGTCAAACTGCCGAGTAGGAGATTCCAGCTCTCTGTTTGTTTGTTTTTTCATCAACATCCCGAATCACGGTCTCTGAGCCTCTGTGCTGCTGAGTCAGCATTTTACTCTATTCTCACTTCTTACCTGCTTTTGTCACTATAGACACATCTGGAAATATCCCACATTTATGTTAAAAAATACCTGCTTTTGTTGTTACAAGACCAGAAAAAAACAAAGCAGCTTTTGTGGCTATAAACAGGACTTAGAAACAGCAGTTTCTGTCTTCATAAACGCGGACAGAAATGTCCCAGCCTGTCGTTAAAGAATGTCAGTTTTGGTTGTTACGAGACTGGAAATATTCTAAAATCTTGGTTTTAAAAAAACACTTTTCGCTTTAAACATGGCTGGAAATGTTCAGAAAAATACCCGCTTTTGCTGCTGGGAAAGTTGAGCTTTCACTAAATGTTGCTTCAGAAGGAATTTCCCATGATGCCGTTCTCTCACAGCGTGATGTAGCAGCGGTCAGTCGGGGTCAGACTAGGATCAGGACTCAGGGGGTTTTGGCAGAGTTCAGTTTGAAGCTGTGGTCTTCTGAAGGTAAATCAGGGCGTCGTCAGCGTAGAGTGAAAGTTTCTTTTATATTAATAAAAAACCTCCTGATGACACGAGCCGTCCTGATGTTGATGTTCTGATGTCGTTTGTTTTGGTTTTTTTCCCGCAGACTCCCTCGTTCCCTCCAAACCCGGTGACGAGCCCCTGAGGCGCACCGGCCGTCTTTTCGGAGGTCTGATCAAAGACGTGAGTCGACGCTACCCTCAGTACCTCAGTGACATCCGAGACGCTCTTAACCCTCAGTGCATGGCCGCCGTCATCTTCATCTACTTCGCCGCGCTGTCGCCCGCCATCACCTTCGGAGGGCTGCTAGGTGAGTCAGAGACGCGCTGACGGACTCTGAACCTCCTGACGAGCTGTGGTTGGTTCTGTAAGACATTCTCTGTCCACCCGTCCACAGGTGAGAAGACGGAGGGTCTGATTGGCGTGTCGGAGCTGATCGTGGCGACGGCGCTGCAGGGCGTGGTGTTCAGCGTGCTGGGCGCTCAGCCTCTGCTGGTGATCGGCTTCTCTGGACCGCTGCTGGTGTTCGAGGAGGCGTTCTACACTGTAAGAAAAGCTCCCGCCTTTTTCGCTCTGCATTTTCAATCTTTTCCTTTTGTTTTTAGTACTTTTTCTTCCCTTTAATGATCTAATAATGCCATAAAAAGTGAAGGAAGAAGACTTTGTGCCCTTTTTTTCCAAATGTAAAGTTGAAGTCATAAAAGGATAAAGAGCAACTTGAATCTGTGTTTGAACCCGCAGACACCTGCTGGAGGTGCAGAACCTGCAGGCCAATCAGAAGACAGAGATCGAGCAGCTGTACCTGAGGATGGGTAAAGTCCCGCCCCGGGGGATCGTCCCTCCAGCCGCCATGTTGACCAACCGCCAACGCCGCGTCTCCAAGTCAGGGACCTACCCTCCTCATCCTCCTCGCAGAAACAGCCTGCAGAGACCGGAGGTGGCGCCCCCTGCAGGTGTGGAGCAGCGCTGCAGCCTGAAACGGAAGAATGAAGTTTAATTTGAGGTCATGTGATGACAGTTCGTGTTTGTCGTTCAGGAATCATGAGGAAGAGTTCGGTCAGCAGCAGCAGCAGCGGATCTCAGGAGAGAGCAGGGAGAGGCGTGACCTTTGCCCCCGAGACACAGCTGCACGGTGAGCTCAGCATTTATAAATCAAGACCCAAACCTGAAACCTGCTGGTTAATGGAGGTTAAATTACATTAATTTACATGGTACACACACATTTTTTAACCAATAAATTTCCAGGACTTTGAGGCAAAGTTTAAAGATCAAACATTCTCTAAAATATCATCAATACTCATTATCTATTGATTTATTTTAAAGATAATATTTTGGCCTTTTTTTTCTTAAAAAACATTTGGCTTTTTTTCTTATTTCTTTCGAAATTAGGGGTGATTTTTAAAGAAATACATTTGGCATTTTACTTTTAAAATGTTTTTGTTTGGAAAGCATGTTTTCTTTAAAAATTCATTGAAGAATTTGGTGATTTTTTAAATTTTCTTTAAACATTTTTAGTGATTTTAGTACAGGGATTTTGGAAGGCGTGTGAAAAAATAAATTTAAAAAAAAAACCCAAACTGACCCAATTTATCCGCAGAAACTGTAGAGACAGAAGTTATTGTTGGGTTTTAAAATTTCCGATGGTCTTTGAACACATCACGTTACTATTATACAGGTTTGGGAATAGAAATTCCAGGACTTTTCTAAAACATTAAGGGTATATTTAGCTTTGGAAAAATTTTCCAGTCCTGGATATTGCTGTTTGTAAATTCCATGACTTTCCAGGTTTTTCATGACCATATGAACCCTGACTTTAAGGTATTCCAGTGCGTGTTGGAGGGGAAGGAGGAAACATGTTTTTCTTTTCAATGACGTGTTTCAGTTTTTGTAACTGCTGACATCAGGTGTGATAAAAGACAAAATCATGACCTTTGACCTTTGTCTTGCAGTGACAGAGGAGCAGCTGACCAGCTGAGGACACGAAGACGCCGACTGATGATGAAAACTGACGACGTAAACGTGCAGAAACATGAAAATCAGATTATCTCTGAAGTATTCTGCCATCTTTAGTTTGATTCCTGATTTTAGATTTGTTCTGT
Source organism: Plectropomus leopardus (assembly GCF_008729295.1). Taxonomy (NCBI): domain Eukaryota; kingdom Metazoa; phylum Chordata; class Actinopteri; order Perciformes; family Serranidae; genus Plectropomus; species Plectropomus leopardus. The sequence continues at coordinate 29,612,925 of NC_056479.1, read as the reverse complement.
TTTTCGTCTTTAATTTAGAATTTTGACTCAAACTAATTTCAGCACTTTAGAGAGGAAACATTGAGCCTAATGAGCATCGTTTAAAACGGGATTTGAAAACAGATCTTCAGTGTTTTTCTGCCTCTGCAGGTTTCACACGTCAGTAATGAACCTTTTACACTGCTGCTCAACTACGGAGACAGATTTGTGCCAATATTAGTTGTGAGAACAGAGAAAGTGTGTGTGATAATGTGTCATCTGTGAATTTAAAACATCTTTAACAAATATAAAAAAGATTGTAAACTCACAAAAAAAATTCAAAAATTCAAACACAAATCTGCATAAAATGGAGATTCACAAATAAAAACTGGACTCTCAAGTATGTTTCAAAGTCTAAAATGTTAGAAACACATTGACAAATATTTCTTATTCATTTATAAATTATTAAATGTTTTCACTGATTTTTTTTAATTTGCGGAATTTGTTTGTCTGATCTATTTTATATTTGCAAATTATTTTTTTTTGTAAGTCTTATTTTTTGTATTAGTGGAAGTTGTTTATATTCACACTAACACATTAACAATCTGTTCATATAAATACTGAGAGAAATTAAATCACAATTATTAGAGAAATATTTAAGTTTTGTTGAATGAGTCCGTTCCTGCATGAGGTCCAGATTCATCCGCTCTCTTACAGTTTCTTCTTCATCTGCACATATTTATTTAAAGTCACTTTAACAACATTTATTGGAAATATATAAGCACTGAGTAATAACAGACTATAATGAATTTATAGGCAGAAATAAGGACATATTAAATATTTGTTGGTGTTGAGTTTTTGTTATAACTGAAGATGTTTTAAATCACAGCAGCTGTTTCACTGAATTATCATCAATCATCTGTTTATGGCTGTGAATAAATACATGAATGAACTCTTAGATCTGCTCAGATTAACGTCAGTTATAAGATACGATATTTTAAAGTGTTTCCAAATAAAGAGTCCTGACTTTAAAAAGTGTCTCTGTGTGATAACAGACCCTCTGAACCACCACAGTCCACCACAGCACCCTCTGAACCACCACAGTCCACCACAGTTCCCTCTGAACCACCACAGTCCACAGCTATTCCCCCTGAACCACCACAGTCCACCACAGCACCCTCTGAACCACCACAGTCCACAGCTATTCCCCCTGAACCGCCACAGTGCACAACAACTCCCTCTGAACCACCACAGTCCATCACAGCTCCCTCTGAACCACCACAGTCCACCATGCTCCCTCTGAACCACCACAGTCCACCACAGCTCCCTCTGAACCACCACAGTCCACCAAAGCTGACTCTGGACCACAGTCCAGACCAGCTCCGGCATCACTGCAGACGTCCCTCACTGAAAACCAGACCAAGATACTTGAACTCTCTTGGGGAACAAGCTTCTACTAGTAAATGAAGACAAAGAGAATCTGTCCTGGTGTGACCTTTCTCTGGGTCCTGCAGTCTCATGCAGTCCAATAAAGATCGCACTGTCGTAAAAGCAAATAACAAACGGACCCTGTCAGAATCAAACTGACGGTTGAAACAAAATTTGAATAACAGACAACTGCTGCTGCAAAGTTCTGCTAATAAATGACCTTCTGTTAGATTACACAGAGACTGAAGGGCTGCTTTCACATTCAAATAGACGGCTGTAATACTGTACCTTTATACGCTGAACGATGACTCATCTGACAGCAGCGGCTTGATTCAGGACGACTGACGGAGGGTCAGACTGTCAGATCTGCACCCAGAGAAACAGGACACTCACCGGGAGGCCACGAGGCCATCTTCACACAGCTGATACTACTACATTTAAAACTAGTACTACTACCACATTTATCACTGCTGCTAACACATTTACTACTGCTACTATAATGTCTACTACTACTATTACTACCACATTTACTACTACTACTATAATGTCAACTACTACTATTAGTACCACATCTACTATCACCATATTTACTACTACTACTACTAACACATTTACTACTACATTTACTACTGCTACTATAATGTCTACTACTACTATTACTACCACATTTACTACTACAACTATAATGTCTACTACCACTACTACTAACACATTTACTACTACTACTATAATGTCTACTACTACTATTACTACCACATTTACTACTACTACTATAATAATTACTATTATTATTACTACCACATTTACTATTACAACATTTACTCCTACTACTAACACATTTACTATTACTACTACTACTACTTCTACTACTTCTACTACTACAGTGCTTACTAGTCTCACATTTACTACATTTGCTACATTTACACTGTTGCCATGTCCTGCATTGTTATAATCAGAAATGACAGCAAAAACCTTCAAAGTAAGACGCATGTCAAACAGAAATGTTATTTCTTTGTCAGAGAACAAATGAACAGAGAGGATGCAGCATGTAGCCATAAAAGGTGAAGCTCTCCTTCTCTGCAGCTCTCCCTGCCCAAAAATGAATGATAATCATCCAGCTGTTGAGAAGGAGTGGTCAACCAGCTTCCTATAAAAGCCACTGATCAGATCACAGATCAGAGACCTCCTCAGGGACTCACCAACCTCCAGACATTTGCTACAAACCGCATTCACATCACATCCACAACCAACCGGCAGACCAACCAACCAACCAGCTGACCAACCAACCAACCAGCTGACCAACCAACCGACCGGCAGACAAACCAACTGACCGGTTTACCAGCCAGATATCAGTAAGTCCCTTTCTTCAGTCTCCATGTCTCTAGCTTTGGGTCTATTTATTCTGTTGGGCTTCTAGTAATTTTAAACCTGAGAGGACCACTTTTTGTACTGACTATGGTGGGAAAAACTGGACTATTGCAGCACACCTGAGTTTTGGTTATTGATGGGAAACACTCACCTCTCCATCGTCTGCAGCAGCCCGTCTGTCTCTCTGCTGTCACTTTTGAGAGTTTTCATAGATGGTAAAATGAATGCGTGTACAGTTTTAGCTCCTCATGGATCCACTGTAACGTCATGTAACGTAACTTCTGACAGACAACGTTAGTTGTTCAATGTGATTTCACCAGGAAATAAAAAAGTCATGCTGTTACTACCACCACTACTGCTACTACTACAATTACTGTTGCTACTTCTACTGCCGCTACTGCGACTTCTACCACTACCACTACTACTACTACTGCTGCTGCTGCTACTAACACTACTACTACTACTACTACTAGTAGTAGTGCTGAACTGTTTTCTTGAGATATAACTTTCACAAAAATGACATAGATGTGGGGTCACAGTGACTTTTGGCTGTTGACCATCAAAATCTGATCAGTTCATTCATGAGTCTACTCAAACTTTTGTGCCAAATTTGAAAAAAAAATGTCCTCGAGGTGTTCTTGAGATATGTCGTTCACGGCCAGACAGACTGACAGACAACCCAAAACAGCCACCGCTATCACCAGTGTGGAGGTACGAAAACAATCAAACACGACACAACTGCTCTTAACAGCTCTGATCAGCTGATCAGATGGACACGGGGTCCCTCCTCAGTCGCTCTTACTACGTTTCTACCAAGTTTTTCCTTAGTCGATGTGAGGGTCTAAGCAGCGAGGGATGCTGTCTGCTGTAAAACCCTCTGAGGTAAACTGATGTCATAATGGGCTTTATAATTGAAACCGACTTGATCAGCTGATCAATCATCCACCCCGAGACTCAGACTGTTGCTGAGGAAACAAAAAAATTAGAGAGCTTGACCCGGACTGTCTTTTCAGTCGAATGTTACTACAGTCAGTGAATTAAAAATATATTCTGATTAATAAATGTATTATGTGATTTTCACACAGTAGGATTGTTGTTATATTAAGAAGTCCTTCATCCTGAGTGCCATCAGCATCCTCAACTCAACAAAATGACCGATGATAGATTTACATATTCTATTCTATTCTATTCTATTCTTTTGCTTAATTCTATGTTTAAAAAAAGCTGTATCCCGATTTTTAACAGCCCTCTCAGTCGCTTCATTCTGGTGTCTGGTGTGTGCAAATTCGGTAAATAAATTGAATGAATCATTCCTGAATAATGGGTCTAAATTAAAAGTAATAATTAAAATCTCATTGTGCTTGTGTTTTGTCATGATGTGCGTTGGCAGTCATGGTGTCTCCAGGCCGGCTGCTCCTCCTGTTGATGTCCTCCCTTCTTCTCTCCGCTGTGATCGTTTCTACGTCTCCAGACCAGAATCTAGTGGAGGAAGTCACTAAGGAGAAGTTAGAGAAAGCCAAAGAAGATTTAGAAAAGATCGGCAAGGATATTCGTGAAAATATTGAACACATTAGAAATGCAGTTGTTCCTTTTATTGGGCTGATACCAACTTATGGAGCAGGGATTAGCGCTGCTATCAATTTAATACTGGTGATTGTGTCAGGAACAAACCAAAACCCAGTATTAGCTGCTCTCAAGTCTAAATTTGAGAATCTTAATTTTAAGATTGACGAATATCACTTGGAGCAGAAATGGGACATCTGGGCGAGTAGTGTCTACTCTAAGCCAGAGAGGAAAATAAACACTGCCTGGACTATTTATAATAACTTCCTGAGCGCTCTTGAAAAAGCAAAAACCAAAGAGGAGAAGCAGAGACACAAGGATGAATTTACTGCAAAGTACATAGAATATAAAGAGGCCACTACAGAGTTGTACAACCTGCTGACAAATGAGGGAACATCCTTTGTGATAAAATTGAGTGAAATGCTGGCTGAACGTCTTACATGTCATGAACAGCTTGTCAAAAGATATACCTTGTTAATTGATCAACTTATCGCCAAGGGCAATATAATGAATACAGTCTACAACAAACTCAAGGAAATAGAAAATGAAGCCACAGTTAAGGAGAGAGCAAAAATCGCTTATAAGTCTGCATCAGCTATGTATCAAATCCACAAGTACTGCATTATTAAGAGTGCTGAATACATTGAAAAGGATGTGAAGAGGCACATTGATGAGAACAGTAACCATCAGCAACTAGCAAAGACAGTCAGGTCTTTTTTGGCAGATTCGTATAGCAGGTATGACTGGATGGCTGTTGCATTTACGACCAAACATTCTGAACATACCCACGTTAAAACACTGAACAGACACACCTTGTCAGGTTTTATCGAGGTGACAAAAGGAGAAGTGAGCGTGGCTGTAGCCAGACAGGTGAAAGGAAGTCACACCCTGGCAGAGGAAGTTAAAAGAGCCATCCGTACGTGTGTGGATGAGTCCGTTCTGTGTTATAAGGTAGAAAACCAACTCAAAGAATGTAGCCAATCTGTGGAAGGAATAAAAGTGTCTGAGACTTACACAGCAATGCACGCCTTTACAAGAAAAGGGCATGACAGCTACAAAGAAAAGGACGCACAAGAAGAAGAGGAAGAAGAAGAAGTTAACGCCGACCCTGACGACCCTTCAGATAACTTGTCTTTCATTTATGTCGGGAAGTGTAAAGAAACTAAAGGTGGGAAGACTGGCAAGTTTGTTGTCATGATTAAAAGTGATGACGAGATGAAAACTAAAGATCCCTGCAAAAATCTGGACTGTGGTGAAGCTCAGAAAAGAGGTAAATGTGTTCGTGCGGAAAACATGTTTGTCGCGCTGTGCGACTGCGAGGATCCGTACTACGGCCAGCACTGTGAGGACACTGCCAATTACACTGAAAACAAACAAAACAGGCCATTAGTGCAGGACAACAGGCGTCGGACAAAATAGAACCGACCCGTTACAGTGAGCCTCAGATAACTGCCCTCTGATGTGGCCTGGGGTCAACAGTTTTCATAAAATGAGCGTCTTGCCTGAGATTTTGTTAAATCCTCCTGTTTGCCGTCCTCCCCGATATTCAGACTGAATAATCTTTTGTTTCCCCTCGTGGTGTTTTAGACTTACATTACCTTCTTGCTAGCAGCTTTCTGCAGAAACCTCAGGAGTCCTAAAAGATATATTTTTTAAAAATTTAATCTTGCAATCATCCATTAAAAGATATCATCATGTCTGCAGAAAGTTCAGGATTATATGTTGCTCACACAAGACTTAAAAAAAATCATCTTTGAGGACTTCAGAGGCTTTCTGTTTTAGTCACTGAGCGCCGTGACGTCTTTCTCTGGACAGCTTACAAAAAACACATTACCAAAGTTATTTTGTTCATTCAAAGAGAACGGGCTGGTAAAATGTAGCAGCAGGATATTAAGACATGTTATGATGTAGGACAATAAGACAAGAGGCGGTGTTCAAGATCCCCAAAACACCCTAATGTCCTAAAAACCTAGAAATGCCCTAAAATCCTACAAACATCCTAAAATCCTAGAAATGTCCTAAAATGAATTGTATTTCAATAGTAAAAATGGTCAGAGGTAGAAAATCCAGATATAAAGTGGTGAAATTATTGTTTTAATCAAATCAGATCTTCAGCAGGTTAATGTTACATTTTCAAACTGTAACTGGCCATCATTAGCTGTTAATTAAGCAGATTAATTATTCACCTCCTAAATCATGACACATTGCTCTACCCTACATGGAAATACGTAAACTGCCTTTAACAATGGAAAGTATTGGTATCAGCAGCTCCGGCTCTGTATCACTCGGAATAGGATCGCCCACCCTGGTTAACACATTTCTGTGGGACGTTTCAGCTGGTAACATGAAGAAAATAGAAGTGTGACACACAATGAGTAGTAATTTGTGGATAAAATGTGTGAAAATATGATCCTACAATTCAAAAGAGGCCTGAGTGACCTGTGCTGATGTCATGATCACCTTCTGCATGTCAACGAGCTCAAACTGGACAGAGTTTAAACCAGTCACATGCTTTTTCTGCTTCAAGCTTCTGTTCTGTGCTAAAAAGCTGCTCAAATCAATAAAAAGGTTCAGTTTAATTGTGATTGGTGTGTCTTTCCTCTGTACACACTTTCAAAGGTAACTGAATGTTTTAAAGGTATCATAATAATAATAATAATAATAATAATAATAATAATAATAATATGATAATGATGATGATGATGATGATAATAATAATAATGATAATAATAATAATAATAATAATAATAATAATGATAATGATGATGATGATGATGATAATAATAATAATGATAATAATAATAATAATAATAATAATAATAATAATAATAATGATCATAATAATAGTAATAATAATAATATGAAGAAGGTTTGATGGTATGGATTTTATCTAAGAGATGTGTCAGCTGATTTTAGTTAAGACGACAGCCTCCGGACCAGAACAAACATTTTACCTCTCACCAACAAAACAAAGTAAACTAAAGCTGTCTGTTTGTGTTTTCCACCTGCTCTCAGCCAGCACCTTAACAAGTTAACACCTTAACAGGTTAAACTGTTAACCTGTTAACTGTTAACACAGGTTAACAGGTTAACAGGTTAACAGGTTAACACATTAACAGATAACCGGTTAACAGTTAACAGGTTAACACGTTAACAGGTTAACAGGTTAACACGTTAACAGGTAATCGGTTAACACATAAACAGGTTACCACGTTAACAGGTAACCGGTTAACACGTTAACAGCTTAACACATTAACATGTTAACAGGTTAACACATTAACAGGTTAACACATTAACAGGTTAACACATTAACACGTTAACAGGTTAACACGTTAACCGGTTAACAGGTAATCGGTTAACACATAAACAGGTTACCACGTTAACAGGTTAACACGTTACAGGTTAACACATTAACACGTTAACAGGTTAACAGGTTAACAGGTCACCTCCGAGTTATTTAAAGTCTGAAAACACACCAACTATTCTGGCTACGTATACTTCAAACTGTAGAGAATTTCATGAGGCCCAATGTGTCCTAATCTCCAAGAAACGTCCTAAAATCCTTGTCTTCAGTGGTTCCTTATCGTGAGAAAGCATTCGTATTCTTCAAGCTGTGGAGGGTTTCACGAGGCCGAATGCTCGTGGTTTTTTGATCAGGGGCCTAAAAAGTTTCCTGAGAAAAACAGTAAAATGTTTGCAGACGTGAGGGTCGGAGTTCTCCGGTGAAGGAACGACCTGGAGGAAAGCAGCGACCCACAGATGAAATCTGTCCTGTATGTCTGAGACGAGAGCCGAGCTGACACGTTCAAACTGGTTAAACCGGCGGCCTCAGGACCACGACAGAGCAGTGTTTGGAAAAACTGTCCCCCTGCCCTCAGCTGTGTACCAACTCTGTTTGTGTTTCATCTTTACCTTCAACTAAACTTTATTTAAACATGTTGTCAGAGCCACAGGCTGAAGAGGAGGAGGATTAAAGACAGGTGAGGGGGATTAAAGGAGAGACGGACACAGGTCTCACTCAGACGGAGGACGGACGAAGACATCAGAGGTAAGTTCTGTTTTTTTTCTGTGTGGTGAGGACAGAAGATGATCATCATTTGGTTCTCACTGATCAGCAGCTGATGGAGGAATTAGATAACTGACGGGGATCGTCTGTGCTGAGCTGTAGACCCGATCTGACGCTTCGTTCTACCGCCGCGGGTTTGACTGCGAAGCTTTCGTGAGCAGCGACAACGAGGGCAGCCGTCATTAACGTCATTAATACAAGAAATGTCCTAAAATCGTAGAAATGTCCCAAAATCATAGAAATGTCCTAAAATCCAAAAAAAAGTCCTAAAATCATAGAAACATCCTAAAATCATAGGAATAGCCTAAAATCATAGGAATGTCCTAAAATCTTAGAAATGTCCTAAAATCGTAGGAATGTCCTAAAATCATAGAAATGTCCTAAAATACAGGAAATGTCCTGAAATCCTACAAATGTCCCAAAATCCTGGAAATGTCCTTAAATGATAGATATGTCCTAAAATCCAAGAAACGTCCTAAAATCCTACAACTCGTTTGCAGCTGAGGATAACAGACAGTCAGCGAGCGCTGAGCGATGAGTCCTGCTGTGGCTTCAGCTGTTACTCTGGTCCTGGTCCTGGTCCTGGTTCTGGCTCAGGACACTGCAGCCGGTAAGAAACACTCAGCCATAAATATAGAGCTGAGACTGAAGCCTGACAGTCACAGCTCAGGGTTAAAGTTACTGACCTCCCACAGGTGATGTCACGGCGAGGGTTCGTCACAACTGTAAAACACGTTTTCCAGCCAGAGCGTGTGGAGACGGATGGTTCCGGATCGACGTGTACCGCTGCGCTAAATACTTTTTGACTCCGAGGACATTTCAAGATGCAGATGTAATCAAACACACACACACACACACACACACACACACACACACACACACTCTGCAGGTGAACTGAGACCGAATCCTCCGACTCTTTCAGGATAACTGCCGGCTGCTCGGAGGTCGCCTGGTGTCGATGCACAGCCCGTACGAGTACAGTCAGGTGCTGTGTTTGGCCTTCAGAGCAAACAAACGCAAAGACCATTTCTGGATCGGCGGCAGGAGCAAATATTTGGTAAGAGGAACTCCTCGCTGTGATCAGGACGCCTGAGCTGATGGACGGATTAATGGATGAGTGACGGATCGAACAGAGACACTCAGACACATGAAGACATAACGAGAGTATTTTAAATGTTTTTATGGTAGGAACCAGTCTAATTAATCTAAATTAATGATAAATCATAAATAGGGATAATGATATTTAACCCTTAGGGAGTGTTTGTCATATTTTACGCTTTTCAGTCTCCATGTTGTGATAACTGTGTGTGTGTTGATGCATGTGTCCTAAATGTAGTCCAGATTGTGTATTTGAGTGTAATCAGTGAATTTGCAGCTCAGCTCCTACAATAGGTCTAAAATACACTGTGGAAACTAAATAGTTACATTCAGACTGTTCAGGTCCAAAAATGCTCCATTGAAACCCATTCAAACTGACATTTTTGATCCCATCAAAGCAGAAAAACAGGACTTGTATTATTTCTGGGTGTCATTCATATTTTCCACCTGATGAGGTCATGAACTGGAACCAGAGCTGCACTGAACTGGGACTGGAGACAGACTGAATGTGGGTTTTGTTGTTTCAGTGGCACAGCTTTCAGTGGACCGACAAAACTCCGTTCAAGTTTCAGCGTTGGGGTTTCCTGCAGCCGGACAGGAGGTCAGGAGAGGAGTGTGTGGAGATGAACTATCAGAGTGAGTCAAAGTAACAGTAACATCAGCAGCAGCTCTGAGTGGCGTGTTTGTTACGTCACGTTTTCTGTGTCTTTCAGCGTGGGGACTGTGGAATAATGCCGTGTGCACGGGGAAGAAGTACTACATGTGTGCCAGGAGATCCTGATCAGCACCGTGTGAAGGGTTAAACTCAGAGTGGAGCTGATGAGCTGAGCAGCAGACGGATCAATAACACCTTATCAACAGAAACACACTGATCCGGTTCTCTGTGTTTTCTCTGGGACACTTTCCAAAATCTGCTTAAAAACACATTATTCAAATGAGTGGGCGGAGGAGCCCTTACAGCTGTTTATCTGCTCCAAACCACCAGCACTATCCAAATAATAATTTTCATATTTCAACTGATAAACTGCCAAAAATGACCCCATTTATTAGCCACAAACTGGAAAAACAGAAATTATCATTGGATTTTCATGTGCAACAAACACACAAAAAACCCATACTAAACTCTGAACTAACAAACATTAAAAATTTTGGAAGATTTTTTTTTCTTTAAAATAAAAATTAGTTTTTTAAAGAAAACGTTTTGAGAGGGTTTTTTTTTTTTTTTAAGATTTTTGGCAATTTTTTTTCTTTATTTTTTTTTTGAAATATGAAGACATATTGGCCAATTTCTTTCTTTAAAAAATGTCAATTTTATATTTTGATTTACAAAACACTGACGACATTTTACAAAAAATGGGATGGTTTTTAAAGACAACATTTTGGTGTATTGTTTTGGGGTTTTTTCTTTATTTTCCTTTAGATTGTTTTTAATATGGAAACTGCTTTTTCTTCATTTTTTGTCAATTTAATATTTTGTTTAATTTTTTTGACAACTTTTAAAGAAAGGCCAGATTGGAAGGCATGTTGTTGGTATTTTTTTCTTTCAACATTTTTGGGTGATTTTGAAAGAAAACATTTTGTGGATTTATTTCCCTTAAAAATATCTGATTATTTTTCCTCGAATAGCTTTTGGAAAATTTAATTTAATTTTGGCTTTTCTTTCTAATTTAATTCTCTCTCTTGTTTTTTTTTTTTGTTTTAATCTCAAAAATCTTGTGGCGGTTTTTTCCCTTTCCTGAAAATCATTGTGATTTTTTTTTCTTTCCTTTAACTTTTAAAGTTAACATTTTGGCGATGTTTTGGTCTTGAAAATCGTTTTGAAAATCAGGTTTTCACATTTCCTACGCTCCTTGTAAACACCAGTTGCAATGAACACTTCCATCAGAAAAAAAAAACAAAAACATTAAAAAATCTGAGTTTAAAATGGTGGTAATTCAGTTTTTACCATCCAGCAACTTGTTTCTGGTGGAGGTCGTCAGGGAGGGTACTTCACCTCCCTCCTCTGATAAATAGAGAACAGTCCCTAACTGTGATTAATGAGGCGCATTAACTGGTCTTTAATCTGTAAATTAACCGACCTCAGTTCTACAGTATTAAAAACATTTTAATAAATAAATCTCACCTGTTGGTTATTTTCTCGTTGTGTGTGGGGGGGCAGTCCTCCTCCCGGTGTCCTCCTCCCGGTCCTCTCGGTGTGTCTGCGGAGGACAAACTGTCCGTTAAACCGTTAAACCTGCTGCTTGTTAGCCGTTAGCATCAACACACACCGACATGTAAACAATCGACAAACTGCTAACGGAGCTAACGCGCTAGTTAGCACCAGAACTAGTCAAAACCGGTTTGAAGCGGATTAATTCGTCATGTTACCTGGACAGGTGACAGTGAGTCAGCAAGTGTGTTTGTCTCCGTGTGAACCGGAGGGACGGACATGTTGTTCCTGTCCCGGTGTTAGCCTGAAGTGTGGCCGGACTGCAGGCTCCTCGGGGCGGCCTGAGTCGCCGCCGCAGCCCGCCCCCTCTCCGGGCTCCACCAAACTTTATTAACAACCAAAATAAGTTTGGGTTTTTTTAAAGGATTTTAACATGTCTCATTTTCTTTTATTATTATTGTTATTTCTGTCTACAAATGAAGATTTTGATCGGCTAAAGAAATAAAACGTTTTTAAAAGTTAAGCATTGAAATTAAAGCTGGAGTAGGCAGTTTTAGACTTCCGTGAGGACATGCGCAATCAGATCTTGTGCGAGCACACGAGAAATCACGGCACTTTACAGGAAATAACATTTGGTTTTCAAATTGAGAGCAATAAAAAAATGGACATGAAGCTCAAATGATGAATAAGAACATCCAGTGATGGAGTGAAACAGTACATTTGTTCAATGACAGTACTTTGAGTACAAGTTTGACACTTGAGTATTTGCATTTTCTGCTACTTTAAATTTCATGCAGCTTCAGTTGATTCAACTTCGTACTTCCACAACCATATTTCAGAAATATTACACCCGCGTGTAATAATGCAAAAATAAAGCTGGCTGGTTTACCTGCGGCAAATCAAGTTGGTCCTCTTTTTATTTCATGTAGATATTCAAAGATAAATGAAAAGTTGTAAAAGTTAATAAAAGCTTGTAATAATATTCTAAATTGTAAACTTTGCATGTAATAAGTTGAAAAATTAGTTACATTGGATCTCAAAAGTTTATAATGAGTTTTTATTTTAAAAATTAGTTAATATAAAGTAACATAAATCTTCACAAAAGGGTTAAAATTCTTCCATCCAGTAAGATCACAAACGTTTTTTTCTTATAAACAAAGTGAACGAGCTTTACCAACTCTGTCCTCTGACTCTGTGATCGAAGGACGAGTAATTTTCCCACCTTAAAAATACTCAGGAAAGATAGAAACACTTCATAATTGTACTGAAATGCAGTACTTGACTAAATGAACTCAACACCAGAGGCAGAAAACAAACATGAAACTGATAAACACATCGATCCACACCCACACACATACTGTCACATGACCGTGTGTGTGTGTGTGTGTGTGTGTGCGCGTGTGTGTTTGGTCGATGAAGTTTACAGGAAATCTTGCAGTGACCTCCAAACACACACATACACCAACATGTTTTGATAGCTTCAAAAGGCTAATGTCCCACAAACTGCAAAAAAAAGTAAAAATAAATGATGACTAATGAATTTCACTTCCACAGTCGTGTGTGTGCATGTGTGTGCGTGTGTGTGTGTGTGTGTGTGTGTGTGTGTGAGCCTCACCAACATCTGATCCTGATCTCAAACACCCACCTCCTGTGTGTGGTGGACAGAGGGTGGACAGACGGTGGACAGAGGACGCTCGGACTTAAGTCAAACAGAAAGTGGAGAACGTGTGTGAGCAGCAGGATGGAGGTTCTGAGGGTTCTGCTGGTTCTGGTTCTGCTGCTGGTCTCTGTGGAGCGCTCCGGTCAGTCTCTGTCTGTCCATCTGTCTGTCTCTCTGTTTGTGTCTCAAACTGCTGAACTGATTCAGATTGAGTTTATTTAGAAGAAAAATGTGTCTTTTTCCGACAGCAGAGAGCTTCTCTGGGATTTGAGGAAATTTGGGGGGCCCAAAAGATTTGAAGAAAATCAAATCACCAAACGGGTTTTTTTTTTCAAATCACCAACATTTAAAAAAAAAAAAAAAAGGAAAAAATAATTTTTTTTGTTGTTTTTAATTGTTGGTCATTTAAAAACTTTTCAGCAATGTTTTTTTTTTTTTCAAACTTTGTGACTTTTTTTTCTATGAATTTGAATTAATTATTTCTCTTTAAAATGTGGTGATCTCTAAAAAATGTTGATATTTTTTCCTCGTAACTTTTTTGACTTTTTTTGTCAGAAAATTTTGCTTATCTTTAAAAACTTTTGTCAATTTTCTTTTTCTTTTAAATGTTTGCTGATTTTTTTTTCCTTTCGATTTTTGTTTTTAAAGAAGACGTGCCTTCCAAACCACAAATGTGTCCGCCAAAATCAAAAATCACCAAAACAACATAATCTGTCTCAGCCAGAAACTACAAAAAAAACAGAAATTGTCATTGGATTGTCACATTTCTGATGGTCCTTGAACACATCATGTGGGGTCGACAGTCACTCAGAGGCTCAAGGACAAAAGTCAGGAATATTTGTAGTTTTGAGGAGGGAAAAAAAAAAAAAAAAAAAAAAACATCCCCTCTTCTGATCAAGAACAAGCTCTTGCACCTATTCTTTTTTTAAAAAAATAATTAATAAAAAAAAATATTATCAAAATCAAAACTGAAACTTTCAATATCATAAACAGCTAGTTTATATATTTTTAAAAACTTTTGTTTTTGTTTTGGTTTTTTTTTTTTTACAAAATTTCCTTGGAAGAAACACTTATTCTCAGTTTTCAGTGTGTGAGAGAGTCTGCAGAAACCAGTCAGTCCTCAGAAAGAAAGAAACTGTTTTATTAAAAAAATAAAAAGCAGCTGATCCTAGGGCAGCGTTTCCTCGTCACCACGGAGGAAGCTGAGCAGAATATTAACCATCGGCTGAAGGAGGCAGATAGTATTTCTACTCTATAGTAGTACTTTTACTGCATTAAAAGATCTGAGTGCTTCTGAGTATGTTGCATGTGTACAGGTTCATCGATGGTTCATTGATTTATTATTGAATAAAAACGAATTTATTTACATTTGTCCCTGTTTGAAGAGGTTATCATGACATGAAAAAAAAAACGCTTAAACATTAACATAATAACAGAAATGTTACATTGTTTTGGGAAATGTTACATTGTTTTGGGAAATGTTACGTTGTTTTGGGAAATGTTACGCTGTTTTGGGAAATGTTACATTGTTTTGGGAAATGTTACGTTGTTTTGGGAAATGTTACGTTGTTTTGGGAAATGTTACGCTGTTTTGCGAAATGTTACGTTGTTTGGGAAATGTTACGTTGTTGTTTTGGGAAATGTTACGTTACGTTGTTGTTTTGGGAAATGTTACATTGTTTTGGGAAATGTTACATTGTTTTGGGAAATGTTACGTTGTTGTTTTGGGAAATGTTACATTGTTTTGGGAAATGTTATGCTGTTTTGGGAAATGTTACGTTGTTTTGGGGAAATGTTACATTGTTTTGGGAAATGTTTGTGCTGTTTTGGGAAATGTTACGTGTTACGTTGTTTTGGGAAATGTTGGTGTGTTTTAGGAAAAAGGTTGAAATGTTTTTGGGAAATGTCATAACTGAGGAAAGTTTTTTTCAGAAATGTAGCGTTTTGAGGAATGATGTTTTATTTTTTTGGAAATTCTGTCATGTTTTCAGAAATCATGTGTTTCTGTTTGTTTAGATTCAAAGTTATCAAGATAACTTTTTCCTACAAGGCCAGATTTGGGGTCAGTTTTGGGGTCAGTTTGGGGGTCAGTTTTGGGGCCAGTTTTGGGGCCAGTTTTGGGTCAGTTTGGGGGTCAGTTTGGGGGTCAGTTTTGGGGCCAGTTTTGGGGCCAGTTTGGGGGTCAGTTTGGGGGTCAGTTTTGGGGCCAGTTTTGGGGCCAGTTTTGGGGTCAGTTTGGGGGCCAGTTTTGGGGTCAGTTTTGGGGTCAGTTTGGGGGTCAGTTTTGGGGCCAGTTTTGGGGCCAGTTTTGGGGTCAGTTTGGGGGCCAGTTTTGGGGCCAGTTTTGGGGCCAGTTTTGGGGTCAGTTTGGGGGCCAGTTTTGGGGTCAGTTTTGGGGTCAGTTTGGGGGGTCAGTTTGGGGGCCAGTTTTGGGGGGGCAGTTTTGGGGCAGTTTTGGGGTCAGTTTGGGGGCCAGTTTTGGGGTCAGTTTTGGGGTCAGTTTGGGGGTCAGGTGGATCCCTGCAGCAGCTGGACTGCAGCCTCCTTGTTGTGCCTCCTGGCCTCCTGCAGAGGAGAGCTCCCCCACCTGGTGGAGAGACAGAACTACATTAACACGTAGACGATGAAGGTGCTGCAGGTGAGGACGGAGACACCTGAGGGGACAGTGGATGTCCACCTGCTCACTGACTGGAGACATTTTGGTTTGAAAACTCTGATTTGGTCCTTTTGGTTTTGTCCACAGAGTCGGTGGGTGTTTTAACGCGAGCGACGCCGAGCTGCTGTTTGAATATTTCATCTGTTTTCTGAGTCGCTGCTGCTTATTTACATCTGAACTGTAAACAGAGCTTCGGATGCTCTGTTTTAACCCTTTAGTGCCACTTTAACATCACACACTCTCCTTTTCAAAACCAAACTTTAAAAAAACATTATACATTAAAAATTATTTTTTAATTCATTAAGTTATTTTTTTAACCAACATCAGTCCCAATCATAAATATAACATTTTTATGAATTTTAACCCTTTATATGCTAGGTTTTTGTCATGATGCCACAAAAAAAAAACGATGAATTATGTTTCAAAATAGAAAAAAATAAAATGATTAAAATGTATTTATTTGTTAATTTATTATGTTTTTGCTTATTTTAAGGTCATTTTCATTTAATTTTTTAACTAATTTCTCACAAGTTTGCATGTTATTTCTTTTGGAGTTGCTCGTCATCACCTCACCTGTCCCTGAGGGCGGGGTTTGCTCCGGCGTTCTCCAACAAGAAGCAAGAAGATGGATGACTCAGCAGTGACCTTCGGCGGCCGCCACGTGCAGAGCCGACCTGCCGTCATAATCGACGGCGTTTACATCGACTCCAGACAGGAAGTACCTGCAGACAACCACAGAAGAAGCCACTGCTTCATCCTCAGAAATCAATGTTTTTCAATTATTATTTATGACCAAGAAAAAGGAAAAAAGAAAAACAAAATTCCAAAAATTCAATATTTTGAAAGAAAACAATTGTCAAAAGTTTCTTTTTAAATCACCAAAAAATGACCAAAAAAAATCACCAATAAAAAAAAAATCCCAACAAATTTTAAAGGCTAGAAAACAGTCCCCCCAAAAATGTAAAGAAAAATAAAGTTGCCATTTGAACAAGTAAAATGGCCAAAAAATAAAGAGAAAATAAGATTTTTAAAAAATCACCCAAATTTTTTTTTAAAATTCACCAAAAATGTTAGAAGAAAAAAAAAAAACTGCTAGAACTTTTTAAAGAAACCAAGACTTCATAACCAACTGACCATCAGCTGTTTTTGTTTGTTAGTTTTAACACCATAATTAGCTCGTTATATGGAGATCTAGGGAAAATATATATATGTATATCTGCATATACATATATATATAAAACACAAAGTGGTTGTATAATGTTGTACTGTTACCTCCTCAGGGCCTGGACGTTCCCTTTAAAAGCCGCAAGCAGGACGTTCATGATCTGGTATCCCTGCAGACAAGAGGGGTTTGTTTGTTTGTTTGTTTGTTTGTTTGCGAGTGTGTAAACTGGTCTGGGATCAGCGTGAAGCTGCAGCAGTGACCTCAGATTCAGTCTTCCACTGTCTGTAGGCCAGAATCTGTCTGAACGGAGTCCTGATGTCAAAACTGTGCAGCTGAAACGTGGAAATCAGCTCCTGAAAAATACAAATGTCTCAGCGTCACTGATGGACCACAGACACGTCTCCTCTGTCTGTCCCCGTCCCCACTACTCAACTCTACTGCAGAGACACTCAAACCTCAGCTCAGGGGCCCCACTGCACAATGACAGGAGACCAGGGGCCACTCTGCACAATGACAGGAGACCAGGGGCCACACCGCACAATGACAGGAGACCAGGGGCCACACCGCACAATGACAGGAGACCAGGGGCCACTCTGCACAATGACAGGAGACCAGGGGTCACTCTGCACAATGACAGGAGACCAGGGGCCACTCTGCACAATGACAGGAGACCAGGGGTCACTCTGCACAATGACAGGAGACCAGGGGCCACTCTGCACAATGACAGGAGACCAGGGGCCACTATGAAAACAAACACAAAGACACAAATCTGAGTCCTGACTGAAGAGGACAGCTCTGATCAGCTGATCAAACTACAAACATGGCCGACAGAAACAGACAATGATGAGACTTCCTGTCAAACTAAAGACCATCAGATCTGATCCACAGAAGCTCCACCTGTTCCTGACCGAGGACACAACATGTGATGAGACACCACACAGAGGACAGAAAGACAGAGGACAGACAGAGAGACAGTGCACCTGGACATGGATCACCTGCTGGTGCTGCTGCTGTGGAGCTCAGGTAGGACTCTGCATTAACCCTTTAAAACCTGGATCAACATCCCTGTCCCCGTGTTGCGTTCAGATGCCGTTCACAAGAAATCCTTCAAAATCTGAGCAA
Organism: Plectropomus leopardus; assembly: GCF_008729295.1. Classification (NCBI taxonomy): domain Eukaryota; kingdom Metazoa; phylum Chordata; class Actinopteri; order Perciformes; family Serranidae; genus Plectropomus; species Plectropomus leopardus. Next base: position 29,594,692 of record NC_056479.1, on the reverse strand, counting down.
ACTGGTTTGTTTTCTTTTGAAAAAAACACGAGGGAAAAACGGCAATGAGCAATTTGGCAACATTTGTCAAAAAATATTGTTTCATAAATAACTAGAGGAAATGTTCCCAAAACTATAGTTATAATGATAACAATTATGTATGTAAAATTATTTTTAAGAACCTGTTTCCTTTCTGTTTTTTTCCCTCAAATTTGGGTAATTTTCTTTTACTTTTTACTCATTCTTTTTGTTTGTTTGTTGGTCATTTCTTTTCACATTGCTCATTCCCTTTTTCCATGTTTTTGAAAGAAATCAGACAGATTTTCTCTGGTTTTAAAGGGTTAAACATGATAGATTATTCTAATATTTACACTAAATCATAAAAGAACAAGCTGCTAACACTCACCGACGTCAAGTAATTTATCTTCTTACAAACCTCTACACACACGTAAACGTATTAACTATGATGATGGTCGAAATGCCGGCTGTAACATGAAATTCATGATAAAAGAAGGATAGAAAAAAGTAAAACTGTATATAATTATATCTACTATACATCATTTTCATTAAATCAGTAATACAAGTAAAAGAACCCTCAAAAATAGACCTGCCTCTCTCTAATAACAATGTTTATTTGTGTTTATTTTATTGTTTTAAAATCCGAATATTTAAAGAAACTGTTGCAGCTTCGAAACATCAAAGTATCAAATCAGAAGATGTTTACAAAAGATATTTATTTACTTATTTATTTTTCTGTATGAAAATATAAAAAGAAACTTTATTTGCTTGTGGTCAGCGAGGCCGCTCGCTGTTGGAGGGTTTTATAACTCACTTTCACTCCCTGTTAGTTGGTTTGAGGATGGCACTTAACCCTTTGAAACCTGAGCTAATTAGCTTGCTTTCTTTAGAAAAAGGCAATAAGGAAATAAAGCAGAAATTATCCCCAAAATAAGCAATAAATTAGTATAAAGTACAAGAAAAATACCGGAAAATTTAAAACAAATTAACTAACAAAACAAAAAAATAAATAAATAAAGGCAAAAAAGATTCGGAAAATTTGCTCTAGAATTATAATAAAACTGTAACAAAATTTTAAATATGATATTTATAAATATAGTGTTTCCCAAAAAAAGACATTTTCCCCTAAATAAATAAAAAAAATCTAAATCTAATCATTTCTTGCTAATTGTGAAACATTTCTTATCAAGTTGCTCTTCGTTTTTTTCACTCCTATTCTGAAAGAAATTGCAGCAGTTGGTGTTCGGCTTTGAGAAAAGGCCATCTGTGGCCTGAACCTCTGAGCTGCGTTTCTGTGAAATGTCGATTAGCTGAAAGCTGCTGATGGGCTGCAGGTTGGAGGACTGCGGTTTGATGATATGGAGGGTGGCTGAGATGATTCTCTCAGATTAACGCCGTCGCCGTCCTCTTGTTGTTTCCTGTGAAGGTGTTAACATCAGCAGAGGGTCGCTCGCAGGCGACTGAGCGACAGCATCAGCAGACAGACAGCAGGATGACGGCTGAAATCGTCTCCTATAACTGAAATACACCCGTCCAGTCGGAAATATGAGCTTTAAAAATGAAGTCCGTGTTTTCATCAGGAGAATGAATCTCGCTGAATCTCAAGTATTTTAACCATTATTTTTGTTCATCTGATTGTTTTTTTGGGTGCCAGGTCTGTGTGATGCACTGAAACCCAGCAGGGGTTTTCTAGAGTTATCAGGACCTGGACCATCAGACACGTCTGTGTTTCTTTCTGTGTCCACTTCTGATCATAAGAATTTGAATGTCAGTTCACTGGGATCATTTCATAAGATGCTTTCACAACCTGCTGCACCGACATGAGGACAGACTGTATGGAGGATCGTTTGAGTCAATGTTGAATAAATTAACAAACCAAATTAATGTGTCAATAAATATATAAATTAATGTAAATGTATGTAAATAAATAACTCTATAGTTAAATAAATTAATACATAAATAAATAGATTGCTTAGTCTTTACATTGAATTGATTACAACTTGGTGGCCAAAGGTCAGAGGTCACTGTGAACTTGCGTCCATTTCAGTCTTATGAATTTCTGAGGATGACCTTGAGGGAGTTTCCTCAAATTTGGCACAAACATTCTTTTGGACAAGGTTTTCGGCCATAGTTCAAGAATTCAAACACCAACGGGATAAAAATTACGAATTAATGACTTTTTTTTTTGATGACTGGTTTGCGGAGGCGCACAAGCCGAAATGCCTTCTGTTTATCCTCTGATCTCCTCCTCAGGACTCCAGGCTGAAGGAAAACTCTCCTCCACAGGTACTGAGAGAAGAAATACAGAATCATTACAGCAGAACCAGCTGTCAGCTCAGTTTAATCTGACTCAGTTCTCCTCTTTGCTGACGACTCTGTGGTTTCTGTTCAGATGACGTCAGGCTGGTGGGAGGAGCCGGTCGCTGTGCAGGAACTCTGGAGGTGAGACGGCGAGACTGGAGACCAGTGGACGGATCTTTCTGGAACCTGAAGGCAGCAGCTGTCGTCTGTGCTCAGCTGGACTGCGGCTCCGCTGTCTCCTTCAGAGACAGACATCGGTTCTCTCGCAGGTCTGTGTGGAAGATCTGGTCCAGCTGTGTTCAGTCTGGATCTGCTCTGAGAGACTGTACAAGACCAGATCACTCCTCCACTGTCCTGGATCTCACCTGCTCAGGTAAGACCATCAGTGATATCATCTAATACAGTGATTCCAAACGTATGGCCCCTGATAGGGTGCCGGGTGGCCCCCCAACCATTTTCTAATTGACAATAAAAATGAAGTGATTGACAGTGGGAATTGTTTTTGTACTTTTAGTATCCATAATGAGCCAGAGTGCAAAAAAACTTGAGCTTGTTGATCAAACAAAGAGGCAGTGGAGGATCCCCCACGCCCCCCAACAGAGGTCCTTGCTAAGACCCTAATGTCCTAAAATCCTTCTTAAATCCTACAAATGACCTTAAATCCTACAAACAACCTAAAATCCTAGAAATGTCCTCAAACCCTAGAAACATCTTAAAATCCTAAAACGAGTTTAAGTCCAAGAGGCACCTTAAAATCCTCTAAATGTCCTAAAACCCTCAAAATGATGGGGCTGCTGTGACTGGCCCCTGATCTCCTTGCAAAATTTTACAATTTGCAAAATCAGCCCCCAAGCAAAGTACATTGAGTATCCCTGTTCAGTGACATCATCTGTGACAGTGATGACATGTTTGTACTTTGTCTCGTCTCTCCAGACTCGGTCAGGCTGGTTAATGGGACCAGTCTGTGCTCAGGCAGACTGGAGGTGAAGTCCAACCGGTCTGACCAGTCTAACCAGAGGTGGTCCTCGGTGTGTGAAGCTGACTTTGACCTGCGGGATGCAGAGGTGGTCTGCAGGGAGCTCGGCTGTGGGGCTCCTTCGGTCCTCCAAGGGGCGCTCTATGGGGAAGCGGAGGCTCCGATGTGGACCAAAGAGTTCAGGTGTGAAGGCCACGAGTCTGCTCTGCTGGACTGTAGAAGCTCGGAGAGAAACACCTGCTCACCTGGCAGAGCTGCTGGACTCACCTGTTCAGGTAGAAGAGGAGCTGCAGCTCTGCGCTAATCAAACTCTCTGTCGTCTTTTACTCAGAGGTGGAGGAAGTAGTTGAAATACTTTTACCACACTATGAAAAAACAAATATGTTAAAAGTAAAAGTCCTGCATTGAAAATGTTACTTAAGTTAAAGTAAGTTAGTATAATCAGAAAATTGTACTTTAAGTATGAAAGGTAAAAGTACCCAAATCAGAAAAATCTGGAAAAAATCAGCCAAAAAAGAAATGGCAAAATAAAATATTTATTTATTAAAGTACTTGTCAAAATACCCCATTCAGAAAAATTACAAATAAACACCCAAAAAATCAAACCTAAAAAGTACAGTATTTACCTCTGAAAAGGAATGGGAAAGAAGTATAAAGGGAAATGAAAAGAAAATACTCAATCAAGAAATATCACATGAGAGGGAGTGATGTTGTGCTCGTATATCAGCGCTCATAGAATGCCTCTCGACCAATCAAATTGCTTGGTCGGAACTAACTGTTGTATAAGTAAAAAACAAACAACTGGAATTTGTACTAAAGTAAATTACTTAAGTAAATGTACTTAGTTATGGTCCAGCACTGCTTTTACTGACAATACTCTGGTTTATGTTCTAGTTAAACTCTTTATTCTTCACTGATGATACTCTGGTTTATGTTCTCGTTAAACTCTTCACTGATGACTCTGTGCTTTATGTTCTAATGAAAGTCTTTATTCTGTTCAGAGCCGGTGAGGTTGGTGGGAGGATCCAGTCGCTGTGCAGGAACGCTGGAGATCAAACAGGGAGTCTGGAGGTCAGTGAGTGACATTTACTCTCCCTGGACGCTGCAGGAAGCTGCGGTGGTCTGCAGACAGATGGACTGTGGCTCTGCCGTGTCTTTGGTGCAAAGGCCCTCCTTCAGGTCGGTGTGGAGGATCAAGCCCAGCTGTTTTCAGTCTCAAACTGCTGTGAGGGAGTGTGCATCACCAGATACTGGCCATCTCATGCTGGACCTCACCTGCTCAGGTAAGACCATCAGTGACATCATCTATGACATCATCTATGACATCAGTGGTCAGTGGTTTCTGCTGGGAGCTATCGAGACAATATCACGACAGCTCCTTCAAAGGATTTAAAGTGAATCTGACCTAAACAGTGTGTTTTCTTTAGTGTCGAATCAGCTGAAAAGAGGAGCGGTCCTCAGAGTCAGAGGCTCTACAGAAAACTGGCTGCTGTTTTCAATTACGGAGACATTTAAAATCTGCAAACTTGATTATTTCTGTGGTCATTTTCAGCTGTAACTGAAACATATATGGAGTTAAACATGCTGGAGTGACCTGTCTGACGTTTCTGACATGCGAAATTGTCGTTGATTGATTATTATGTTTGTTTTCTTATTTATGAGGGGAAAAAAAATGTAAAAAGTCTACTCAAATCCCCAGAAATCTGACATACTGGAGCTTTAAGTGGAGAGAAGCAGGGCCGTAACTAGCTACGAGGTCACCGAGGTCACTGAGGTCCAGACCTTGATAAAAATTTCAGAGGAAAAAAAAAAAGATGCCCCAGACAGCATAAACACAGACACATCAGACAGCTGCAGGTTTACAAACTCTGCCAAACCTTCTTACCGTCTGGCCTTCAGGTGTGTTTCTGTCAAGTCCTTTATTTTCGCTCTGTCCATGACAAGAGCCCTGGTGTTGTCTCACTGTTCACTCACAGTTCACTTTTGCAGTGTCTCTGAATGTCCGCTCCACTCCCACTGTCTGCCGGTGTCTCCGAATGTCCGCTTCGCTCTCATTCTTGGCCAGTGTCTTCGCCGGTGTCTCCGAATGTCCACTTCGCTCTCACTGTCTTTCGGTGTCTTCACCAGTGTCTCTGCCGGTGTCTCTGCCGGTGTCTCCGAATGTCCACTTCGCTCTCACTGTCTTCCGGTGTCTTCACCAGTGTCTCTGCCGGTGTCTCTGCCGGTGTCTCTGAATGTCCGCTCCGCTCTCATTCTCCGGCAGGGTCCGCTGAGAAGTTGACTTGTCTCTGGAAGCTCTAAACCTCCCTGTCTGTCTCTCTGTCTGTGTTTACAGACCTGCTCCATCAGCCCATCATCTCTGCATCCTCCTCCATGGACGGGCTCTCTGGGGTCTCCAGGGTCTCAGGGGTCTCCGGGGTCTCCCAGGGTCTCTGGGCTCTCTGGGGTCTCTGAGGCCCAGCCGCAGGAGTTTGAGGTGTCCAGAGGCTCCACCTTCACCATCAGCTGCTCCGTCCAGCCTCAGTACCTCGGAGGCTCCTTCCTGCTCCGCTTCGCCTCCTCGGACTCAGCACAAAACTACACCCAGCCAGCTGTCAATCACTCTGCACACTTCCTGTTTCCTGCTGCAGAGCCCGCCCACCAAGGAAGCTACCGCTGTGTTTATGACATCCATATTTCTTCTCATGACTTTTCCTCTGAGAGCCAACCGCTCTCTGTAACCGTCTCAGGTGAGGACCGTCTCATTGTCCAGGTCACGTCCTGTAACCCAGGACGCTGGACGTTTCACCTCTGATCCCTGATCACACCTGATATCAGTCATGTGATGTTGTATGATGTGTTGTGATGTGGTATGTGTCGTGTCGTGTCGTGTCGTGTCGTGTCGTGTCATGTGATGTTGTGTGATGTCATGACTGCTCATGTGTTTCAGGATCAGATCCAACAGCTTTCATCATCAGAGCGGTCTTCCTGCTGCTGACTCTGCTGCTGGAGAACATCGTCCTGTATTTCTACTGTCAGGTACGACACGCGTCACCACTCAGGTCTGTCTACGTTAATACCTCAGTGTGTGTTTCTGAGTGTGTTTTACTGCAGTGAATAGAGGAGTGATGCAGGTGTGTGCGTGTTGTCGTGTGTCTCCAGGCCAGCAGGGGACAGGAGACGGGCAGCCGGGAGACCACGGAGCCGGATTATTCTCACCTGGGTGTTTGTGCAGCTCAGGGAGCGGAGTGACTCCTCCTCACATCCACAGGAAGTTTATGTCCCTAAAACGAGGACGGCGCTCTGATGTCACATGATATACTTTTACCTTTAAAAGCTCCAGTTTGACTCACTTCATCGTCTCTTCCTGCTCTGAACTGCACACACAACACAGGACAAGAATCAGCCAATCACAGGCCAGCAGGACCAACCGCCAAACAGGATTCACCACCTCTCACACACATAGATACACACACACACTCACACACACACACACACACACTTTCACCTGTTCACACACAAACTCGTGCAGCAGGAATGTCCACGGTCCTGTCTGTCTTCATTGATCTTCAGGTGTCTTCATTTGGTTTCAGTTGTCTCCAGGTGTCTTAAGGTATCTATAGTTGTCTCAAGGTGTTGTCAGGTTTTTTCAGGTGTCTTCTGTTGTGTGTTCAGCTGTCTCCAGATGTCTTTAGATGTCTTCAGATGTCCCTCTCAGCTGCGTCAACAGTCCGTCTGATCAGAGGAAACGTCCGACTGAGCAAACTGTTTTCATCACTTCATGGTTATTTTTTCATTTAATTCTGAGCATCACGACATAAATGTAAAATTCAAATATTTTATATTCTTTTAATATATTTTGTTCCATTAACTAATTTTAAAACAAATAAAACAGAAATTGTTTTCTTCTGTTTTTGTGTATCAGTTTATCGTAATTTTCCAGTATTTAATTTTCATTTCATATTAAAGTCTGTCTTAATGTGAATTCGATTTTATCAGATGTTTTCTCGTATTATGTTTTACAATTTTAAAAAGTTTAATATTATTTTAAAAAATACATAAGTAATAAAAATCTTAAATTCATATATATATATATATAATTATAAAGTTAAAAGCAATACAAAGAAAAACATGTTTTTTTTTAATGTTGACATTTTTTCATGTCAGTTTACATTTAAAAATATCTTTTAACTGTATTCACTTTTTATCCTTAAAGTCCTAACTTATAAAATAATAAATAAATATGAACACACGTGTTCCACTCAACATTTTAAAAACAGGCCTCTCCTCCCTCTAACTCACCTGACCACTCACCGCACCTGCTGTCATTCAGCCGCGAGTCTCCGCCCCCGGTGACGTCACGGGCCAACCTGAGTTTCAGGATTTGTGACAGAAACGCGTCGAGCGGCTGACAGAAAGGTAAGACACCGAAATCTCTCAAACTGCGCAAATTCTGTGTTCCTCACACGTGGCAGTTTGTGTTTACATTTCCATCAGACTTTTGTGGAGGTTTTTCACTGAATCTCAATTTTTACACGTTGTTAAAAAAATCTGCAATCTCAGAGTCTGTCGTCACAAAATGAAAACATCTTTATTTAAATAACCCGACGCGACAAAGCCTTTGACAGGCGGCACGCCACACCTTCTGTGTGCGGAGCCTCCGCTTGATTCAGGAAAATCATTTCTGCTGAGTAACTTTCAGACCGCGAAATCACGGCTGAACTCTGACCTGCAGCTGAGACTCAAAACAGCTTTATTTGTTCAGCACATTTCTGAGCAAACGGGTTTGATTTCATTTAAAAACATGGAAAAAAAAGGCAAATGTGCATTTTGGCAAGAAATTACAAAAAAAGAGCAATAAATAAATAAAAATTACAAGGAAAATGTCATGAAAAAGAGGGCAAGAAAAACATTAGACTGCTTAAATTGTAAGGAGAACGGCATGTGTATTTATTATCATTATATATTTAAAATTACATTTCAGAAATATATTTATGTATTAATTTAACACCCTTTTTATTCAATTTCCTTTTTTGTTTTTATGTTTTTTTCCCCCTCATTATCAGGAAATTTTCTTTTATTAGTTTTGTTTGGGGGTCATTTTTTTTGCAAAGTTGTCCCTTTTCTTTTTTTATGTTCCCAAAAGAAATCAGCCTGCTCAGGTCTGAAAGAGTTAATAATGATAATAATAATAATAATAATAATAATTGTAATGCACTTTATATTTTGAGTAAATCTCAAAGTGCTACATGATGAAAACATTAGCATAAAAAAAGCATAAACAAAACAATCACAGACGTTCAGACAAGAGGTGCAAAGATTAAAAGATTAATTAAAATGATTTAAAATCGAGTTTAAAAATAAGTTTGCTGACGTTGCAGGGGGAAGCAGGCGGGGTCAAAAAGGGAAAAAAGGTGTTTGTGTTTAGTGCGTTTTATCTGCAGATGTAGTATTTTTATAGTGTACTTTCACACGCTTTAAAGCAGCCGTCAGAGCTTCATCATCTTCATCGTCATCGTGTTTGGTTTTTTTTTTTTTTTTTTTACACCATGTCAGTGTGTTTGCAGAGCTGTTATTTATTATTTTATTTGATTGTTTTCAGCAAATGTTTTTTTGTTTTTAGCTGTTTAATATTGACAGTCTAACACTAACACACTGTCGATCTGTCCACATAAATAATTTGAAGACAAATTTGTCTCCGTCCAGTTTATAAAACCTCAGTAATCGACTGCACGTTTGCTGTCGTTTTTTTTGGAGGTTGAGATTATTTGAGTGTGAAATCTGCAGGATTTGAAATGAAACATAAAGACTTATTTTCGTGTGTTTGAAACGTTATCGTCACATCTCGAACGCTCACTGTTCCTGTTCACACATACTTCACATATTTCCTCTCTGCTGCACAAACTGGGTCACCGCCACTTTATCAGCCACACGTTTGCACATTCGAACACGGCTGATGTGACAGACACCGCCTGCTCATGTTGTCCTCGTGCAGGCGAGGAAAACTTTTTTTTGGATTATTTTTTATTTATTTATCTTTTAACAATTTTTGCAATTAAAAAAAGAAAATTTTCACAGGAAACATTTTTTTGGCAATTTCTTTTTCTTCAAACTTATTTGGGGTAATTTTCAAAGAAAGCATTTTGTGTGAAAACCAACCAATTTTTTCAAAAATTTGTTTAAAGGAAACATTTTGTCAAAAAAAAAAAAAAAAAAAAAAAAAATATATATATATATATATATATATATATATATATATATATATATATATATATTTTTTTTTAAATGAAGCATTTTGGCGATTTTTATTTTCTTGAAAGTTTTTTGGTGATTTAAAAAAAAATTGTTACGAATCATACCTGATGTGTAGGCTATAAAAAGCCAAACTAATAACCTCAACGTCCTCATAATTCACAAGAGTTTAATAACATTTAAAAGAGTTTATTTCAGCACCTGAACATCAGAAACAAAACTGCAGAGAATGCAGCGTTTGTTCAATGCTTGAAACTCCAGCAGTCATCAATCAAGGTGGCTCCGCCCACTCTCTACCTGTTCACACCTGGTCAGAACAGCTGATTATCAGCTGATAATCACCTGGTCAGAGACACACAGGGACCTGCACACAGGTAGACAGCAGCACCTACACCTGTCCGTCTTAACACCTGTCTGTCTTTACACCTGTCCTTCTGCACACCTGTCCATCTCTACACCTGTCCTTCCTCCTTCCTGTGTGTCCTCTCAGGTGTGTTTGGATGACTCACCTGTGGGCTGCTGGGTATTTTTGGCTCAGCCTGAGCTCAGTTTGTGTGTCAGAGTTGAGCCGTTTGAGCAGGAATGTAGTTTGACTTGGTCCTGGTCGTCTCTACCTGACACTGTCACATTTTACAGGTGAGATGCTGTGACATCACACTGTTTGTTCCACCTCTCAAATAAAAATACTCACACAGAGAAACGACAAACTGCAGCCGCGCTAAATTTTAAGATTCTTTAAAAACACTTAATGCTGCTTTACGGCGGCTTGTTTGTCTTTCAGTGAGACGCGCTGACATCATTCAGTCTCTGACGTCCGTCCAAAATAAACGTCCTGAAATCACCTCAGAAATCAGAGAGACGTTCCTGCAGAGCTCACCTGAAACTTACGGAAGACAGAAAAGACAAAATCAAAAATAAATAAATAACTAAAAAGCAAACAATAACTGATAGAAATACAGACAAACAGTGATGAAGCGTGTCCTGTGATGTCATCCTGTGATGTCATCCTGTGATGTCATCCTGTGATGTCATCCTGTGATGTCATCCCGCAGCAGCATGGCGATGGCGGAGGCGGCGGCGGTTCCGGAGCTGTTCTCAGAGCAGGAGCTGACCTGCTCCATCTGCCTGGATCTGTTCGACAAGCCCGTCTCTCCACCCCCTGTGGACACAACTTCTGTCAGGTAAAAAAAAAAAAAAAAACACACACACACACACACACACGTACACACCTGTGCAGTAAAGGTAGATGCAGTCTAGTCTGTGATTGGTCAGTTGTTGGTGGATCTTTAGTCGGTGCAGCAGCTTTTTGTTTGCATCAGTTAGGTTAGTCCAGTGGTATCCAACCTGAGGGGCCGGGCCCTCCAGAGGGCCACCAGAGGTCACTGGGCACTGAAGAAGAAGAAGAAGAGACTTTTTTGTCGTTATACAAAGTGCATTGAAACTTTAGGTGGCGTCTCTGAAGAAGCAGCACCTGCAGAGCTGCAGAGCAGCCATGCAGCGTTGTGGCTTTCTGGACATTTTTCTGTAGTTTTATTTCTAATTTAGTAAGGAATAAATTTTCAGGTAATTTTGGAGTCATTTCTTTGTCTCCTTTGACTAATTTCTCACAGTTTTGGTTTCATTTCTCGCCAAGTTGCTCAGGACATTTTTCAGCGTGTTTTTGAAAGAAATCAAAACAATCTGATCTCGGTTTCAAAGAGTTAAACTCTGATTTTTGTTCCTCTTTCAGTGAAACTTCTTGTGTTTTTATGTCCACTCCTGTCTCACGTCCTCCTCCTTCTTCTTCTGTGGTGTGTTTGCAGGCATGTATTGGCGGTTACTGGGCGTCCAGTTCCGTGTGCACGTGTCCTCTCTGTAAACGCCAGTTTGATGAACGTCCTCAGCTCAGCGTCAACAAAGTCTTCGCTCTCATCGCAGACAAATACAAAGTGGCTCGTTATGGCGCTGCAGGGTTACCGGTCAGGGACGGACCGCTGGAGATGACGGGCGCTGTGGCAACGAACGCTGCAGATGGCGGCGGCACTAACCCATTTGTGACGGCGTCCAGTGAGGAGGTGGTGTGGTGTGACGTGTGCACGGGCGTTAAAAAGCCCGCCGTCAGCTCCTGTCTCACCTGCACCGCCTCCTACTGCACTGAGCACGTGCAGCCGCACCAGACCACGCCCTTCTATGCCAAACACCCACTGATGGACCCCTTGGAGGCCCTCAGGGGCCGCACCTGCCAGACACACCGCCTGCCTGCTGGAGGTGAGCAGAAACACACTCTGACTGCAGCTTCCTGTCTCTGAGCGAGCTGACGAGAAATATGAACCGATTCTAAAAGAAACAGAAATCTGATGACGTTTCTGAAGCTGATTGACATCATTTTTTTAGAAGAAAACAATAAAAGCAAAAAAATCATAATTTTCAGTCTCCTCCATGCTCAGGTGAGTGTAGCTGCTGACAGTCTGGGATCTGTCAGTGTGTGAGTGCAGCTGCTGACAGTCTGGGATATGTCAGTGTGTGAGTGTAGCTGCTGACAGTCTGGGATATGTCAGTGATCAGCAGCTACATTGACTGTGACAGGTCACCTAGTGGAAATAGCATGTATTTCCTCCATATGCCAAATATGGTCAAAATGACCTCATCAGGTGGAAAATAGTCAAAATGACAAATTCAGAGTCAAAAGCCCAGAATGACACCCAGAAATAATACAAGTCCTGTTTTTCTGCTCTGATGGCTGTGGGATCAAAAATGTCAGTTTGAATGGGTTTCAATGGAGCATTTTTGGACCTGAACAGTCTGAATGTAACTATTTAGTTTCCACAGTGTATTTTAGACTTATTGTAGGAGCTGAGCTGCAAATTCACTGATTACACTCAAATACACAATCTGGACTACATTTAGGACACATGCAGCAACACAGACAAAAAAAATCAAAAAATGAAGAATGAAAAGAGCGTAATATACAACAAACACTCCCTAAGGATTAATAACAAACAGTCCCTAAGGGGTTAAACGTCATAGTGAGAACATCAGTGTGTTTTTTCCTCCTGAGATGGAGCTCAGAACAGACCTGCCTCTTTCGACGTTGCTGTTGGCTCTTTTTCAGTTTAACCCTTTAAAACCTGGATCGACAGGAATAGTGGCATTGACCAACTTGGCAAGAAAAGCTCACAAATTGCAAGAAATTTGTGGGAAATTGTGACAAGAAAATGACCTAAAAATTTGTTTTAAAAAAGAAGAGAGAAAAAAGGGGAAATCCACCTGATGAAACGATGTTACAGCTGCTCATGTGTTCATCTGTGCAGGTTTACTGTCGGACATGTCAGCGCTGCATCTGTGCCATCTGCGTCCTGGAGGAACATCGGACTCACAAAACCGTCTCGGTGCAGACGGAGAGACTCGGCAAACAGGTAGAGACACGCAGCATGGGTTTATTAAAGACGTGGATGAAGAGACTCGGTGAGCGAGTGTTTTTCTTTTTTCACCTGTGTGTTCAGAAACAAGTGGCGAGGACGGAGCAGGAGATCCTGAACCGGATCAAAGAGAAGGAGATCCATGTGATGGGGCTCAAGAGGAGGCTGGAGGGAGTCAAGGTGACGTTCCTCCTCTTTTTATTCTTTTCCTCAGTGTTTTCATTATTCTTCAGTGGAAATGTATCTTCCCATGCATAAAAGTAAACCAAACTTTGCACATCGGTCCAGTCTCATTCTGAACTTCCTCCGCTGCAAACACAAAACAGCAGTCCTGATGGTGGCCTGAGGTTGGGAGTTTGAGCCTGAGCTGTTCATTTTCTTCCAAATCATCTGCTGCTAAAAACGTCCCGACAAACTGCTGCACAGCAGATATCGTCATCTTTAGCTCTTTATTTAAAACATGGATAAATCAGACTGTTGGGGGACAAAACTCTTCCTTCATCCACAACTTTCATCTGTTTAACTATTTCAGCTCTCCATCTGTTCACGCTGTTGAGTTTCCTCCTGGAATTTAGCATCATGTTAAACTCCCTCAGATGATAAAAGATTTAATAACAATAATCGTTTTGATTCTCAGAGCTATGCAGACGGCGAGCGCGGCGAGGTGGAACGCCTTCTGGACGAAGTGTCCGCCGCGTTGGACAGGATCCGGTCTCAGGTGGTGGGCGGGATCCAGAACCAGCTGGATGCCGTGATGTCGAAGGGGGAGGGGCTGGTGAGCCGTCTGGAGACGGAGCTTAGCCAGCTGATGGACAGGAGAGCCACGCTTGAGGTCCAGGCCATCAGTCAGGACCACATCGGCTTCCTGCAGGTGAGACGGGTCCTCATCATGGACCATCACCTGGTGGGGATGACGAGTCTGTCTGCTCACCCTCTCTCCCCCCTCTCGGTCTCCTCCTCAGAGTTTCGAGGAGGCCACAGCTCCTCTGGAGGAGGAGCAGCAGGACGAGGTGGACGAGGACTCCGAGTTCTCGCTGCACTTCCAGCTAGGGGACGTGAAGAGCTCTCTGTCTGAGGTCAAGGACAAGATGGACGACATTAGGATGGTGGAGATCCAGCCCCGGGGGTCCAGGGGGTCCGGTGGGTCACACACATGCACACACAGTTCAATATGTGACTGATGAATCAAAGACGCCCGGTTTGTCTCCCCGTCTCACAGACACACTAAATCAACTGACGGCCCGCGGGCCACATCCGGCCCTGAAAAGCTTTCCATTCGCCCACTGAATATTAATTCATTCAGAAAATGTGAATGCAGCACACCATTTATGATATCTATGAATAATTTTATTAGGATAATAACCCAAATATGTGAGTTTGACCCGAAGGTACTAAAGATGTCCGAAATCCATCTGTCAGCTTATTATTGGTGATACTGATGTGGCGGCTTTTGGTTAGCTTAGCCTGCGGAAAAAATGTCAAAATTTCAAAAGTTAAAAGTGACAAAGCAGCATCCTGAAATTATCAATACCTCACAGAAACAGTAGTTCTCTCTCAAAAACACGTCATCTTGCTGCTGCACCGATCTCGCTGCTGTACCAACTGACCTCGCTGCGTCTTAGATCTCTCTGCTGCACTGACCACGCTGCTGTACCTACCTTGCTGCGGCACTGATGTCACTGTGGTACTGACCTAGTTGCGACACTGACATCACTGCAGTGCTGACTTTGCTGCGGCACTGACCTCGCTGTGGTTATGACTTTGCTGTGGTGCTGACTTCGCTGCGGCACTGACCTTGCTGTAGTACTGACTTTGCTGCGGCACTGACTTTGCTGCGGCACTGACCTTGCTGTGGTACTGACTTTGCTGCGGTACTGACTTTGCTGCAGCACTGACCTCACTGTGGTACTGACTTTCTGTGGTACTGACTCTGCTGCGGCACTGACCTCGCTGTGGTACTGACTTTGCTGCGGCACTGACCTCGCTGTGGTAATGACTTTGCTGTGGTACTGACTTTGCTGTGGTACTGACTTTGCTGCTGCACTGACCTTGCTGTGGTACTGACTTTGCTGTGGTACTGACTTTGCTGCGGCACTGACCTCGCTGTGGTACTGACTTGCTGCGGTACTGACTTTGCTGCGGCACTGACCTTGCTGTGGTACTGACTTTACTGCGGCACTGACCTCGCTGTGGTACTGACTTTGCTGCGGCACTGACCTCGCTGTGGTAATGACTTTGCTGCGGTACTGACTTTGCTGCGGCACTGACCTCGCTGTGGTACTGACTTCACTGCAGTACTGACCTTGCTGCGGTACTGACCTGGTGTGTTGTGTTTCAGTGTCGTCAGGTGACCTGATGGTGGCAGAGAGCATGCTCAGTCTGAGAGGAAGCACGGCCAGCCTGAGGAAGAGTCAGTGGTCTCTGAGAGGTGACTGATGAGCTGTCACATGACAGCAGCGCTGCTTCATTCTGTATCTGCAGCTCTGTTATAAACACATCTGACTCTGGACCAGCTGACTGCTCACAGACTGATCAATATGATCAGTGTGTCTGCAGCAGCGAGGGCTTTTAATGTGAAAGAATGACTGACTGTGGTTTCCTGTCTCCCCTCAGACATGAAGAAGATGAAGCCGGTCTCAGGCACGTCCTTCAGTCAATAATGTTGTGTAATGTTTAATATATAAACATTTTATATGTATGTTTTTATATGTGAACAGTCTGAAATTTTAATCAGCTTGATGTCATTAACAGGACACAAAAAGGCTCGAGTCTACACGGGTGAGTGTTTCACTGGGTTTTCATTATTGTATACTTTTATTATTATGAATTACTCATTATAGATTATAACTATAGTTTGTTTTTACAAATTGTCATTATAGATTTTTACTATACACAATTTGTTATAGATTTTAGCTATAGGTTGTCATGTAGATTATTAATCAGACTATTTCTATTACTATAGATTATTCATTAGGATAGACTTTTATAATAGATTAATTTTTACTATAGATTCTTGCTATATATTTAACTACAGATTATTACTATGGATTATAACTATAGATTGTTTTTACATTATTATATAGATTCTTACTATAGAGCCTTATTAAAGAAGATTTATAACTGAGGCTCTGATTATAAATTATTACTATTGACAATTTATTATTGTAGATTATTATTAATGATTAATTATAATTAGCATGTCCCCGTTGTCTCCAGAGGACGTGACGTTGAACCCGGTGACGGCGTACCCGTTCCTCATCCTGTCTGAGGACAGGAAGCAGCTGAAGCGTGGCGAGAAGCTGCAGTTCTACAGAAACAGCCAGCAGCGCTTCGACGTCTGGTCCTGCGTCCTCGCCAAGGAGAGCTTCAGCACCGGACGCCACTACTGGGAGGTGAGCCGGGCAACTGGGAACACTGGTCCAGATCCACTGTTCTCTGTGTCCACTTGTGTCCTCTGTGTCCATCTGTGTCCACTTATGTCCTCTGTGTCCACCTGTGTCCATTTGTGTCCACCGATGTCCTGTGTGTGTACCTGTGGCAGGTGTCTGTCGGTGAGAGTAAGGACTGGAAACTGGGCGTGGTCACTGAGTCAGCGCCCAGGAAAGGCCTGTTTGACATGAGTCCCTCTAACGGATACTACGCCATCTGGTGGAGCGGCAGCCAGATGAGAGCGCTCACCACACCCCCCCTCACCAAGGTACACACGCTTTATATTAAATAGTTTATATATATATATATATTTTTTTTTTATTTATATGTCATATTAAGGTTTGTTACGTAACGTGACCGTACCTTACTTTACCTTACATCACGTTATGTTACGTTACGTGACTGTACTTTACATTACGTATCTTACATTACGTTACGTTACACCACGTTACGCCACGTTACGTTACCTTATCTTACCTTATGTCACGTGACCTTACCTTACCTTATGTTACATTATGTTACGTTACGTTAGCTCACCTTACATTACCTTATTATACCTTATGTTATGTTACCTTTACATTACATTACCTTACGTTAACCTTACCTTACCTTATATAATCAGAAAGTTGCGTCTAATCATTTTTACTTTTACTAAATATATATTTATTTATATGTCTTTGACTTAAAAATTGAAATTGAAAAATTACATTTATCTTGAAATTGGACTTTTTGACTTGTGTAATTGTGACTTTAAAGTTCATATAGACTTTGTATCTTATAATTTTAATTAAAAGTGATAATTCATTCATTCACTTTAATCACTTAAAATTAGTCACAGAAAAAGGCATAATGTTGAACTACTGAAACATTTCTAAATTAAACGTTAACATATGTAACTTTAATAATTTTTTTCCCCCCAAATATAAGACTTTGAATGTTTATAAGATTTAATTTTTTTTCTTTTTCTGGCATGAATGGTCTTCTGTAGCTCACAGGTACATAATTCTGCTGTTTAAGGATCAGAATCAAAACACATATTTCCGATGTAAACAAACGTGAAACTCAGGTTTCCTTGTCGTCTGACGTTAGTCGACATCCAGAGGAACAGTAATAAATCTGTGTCGGGCTGTGCAGGTGAAGACTCCTGCGAAGCTGCGTCAGGTGGGCGTCTTCCTGGACGTGGAGGAGGGTCAGGTGTCCTTTTATAACGTCAAGTCGGGCTCAGAGATCTACAGCTTCACCGGATCCTCCGAGTTCACCGAGAGGATGTTTCCTCTGCTGGGGACGGGAGACAAAGAGGTCCCCCTCGTCCTCATGACCACACAGCACCAACTGGCATGAGGGACCAAGGACGGGACCAGAGGGGGACACAGGCCGAGACACGGGGGTCCACATCTGAGAATAATAGAGTGGACAGAGACGGATGTTGGAGGACGTGGAGATGTCCAGCGGGACAGAAACTGAATCTGAGCGGAGACCAAACAGGTTCCAGTTTCACAGACGAGGAAACAAATGGCGCTGCATCGCTGTGACAAAACAAATGTTTACTTAGTTTATCGTTACAAAGAGTTTAATCGTAAAACAAATCAAAATATCTATAATCAATAACTAAATAAAGAAAAGTATACATATAACAGAGTGAACTTTGTGTAATAATAAATCTTTAAAACTCATAAAACACAAAAATTGTCATCATAATAACAGACATTTATTTTAGGGTTGACTTTGTATTTAATGTCACTTTTAATAACAGTGGAGTTGACTCCGCCCCCTCACCTGTCAGCCAGTGGTGATGATTCGCTGATGTCTCACCTGTATGAGCAAATCTGTAACAAAAACAGCAATAATAAAAATAAAGACAAACGTCACAGATGTTTGTGCCTCGATTTAATGGTTGTGGACTGAAAAGAAATAAAAACTACATTTTCCTTTAACCTTCAATCCATTAAATATTAAATATTTATGTGCAAGATCATTTTATTTAATTCTGCAGTTTTATCAGGTGTTTTTTTAAAATTCAGTTTGAAAAAGAAAATATTTGTATTTTTGCAGTTCATGACACAATGCTTTTTTGAATTTATTTAAATGATTTAAATTTAACAGCTTTTTCATAATATTGTTAATACTTGTTGAAAAAAGTTTTTCCTGCAGTTAGAAAAAAATGTTTATAAAGATAATCTTGCTCGGTCAGTGTGGTTGCTGGCTGTAGTGTAGCGCCTCCCGCTGGTTATATTTATCAGCAAGGGACATGTTTTAAGGATATTTAATATTATATTAAATGTATATTTATAACAACACCAACTGCTAATTTATGTGTAATAATTTATGTGTAATAATCAGATTTATTAGTCTTTTCTTCTTCCTGACGCTGGGCCTTTGTCCCATTCGCTCTGTGGTTGTTTAATCTGCAGGCTTTTTAGCAGCGACAAAAAAAAAACTCTGAATGAAGTTTGAATGTCCTTAAATCCTAAAAGTGTCCTAAAATCCTCAAAATGTCCCTAAATCATAGAAATGTCCTAAAATCCTTGAAACATGCATGGGGCCACTGTGATTGGCCCCTGGCCTTCTGTGGCCCTCAGTTAAAGCCAGGTGAGTGTCCGTGCTCTAATGCCTCGTCTCCTTCGGTGTACTGTTGAAAAATTAAAAATAATTTTTGGGTTAATTATTAAAGATGTCCCCCGATGGACATTTATAAACTCCAGCGTGTCGTAAACTCATGCGACAGACACGTTTTGATGTTTTCGTGTCAGACAGACGTCACCACGGTTACAATCGTTCAAGTTCATATTTTATTTAACATAAATCATATTGCAGTCAATGTGAACAGCCGGGGTTTCAATATACACAATAGAATCCTAACATTTAAGCCCCGCCCACAATGAAAACCAAACCCCTCCCCCTCCCCATAAACCCTGCCCCCCCCCTCCCTCCAGCTAACACGACCCCCCCCCCGCACCCTCACCAGACACGACGATCCGCCCCCTGACACTGAGTGTGTGTGTGTGTGTGTGTGTGTTCATGTTTGTGTGATTCAGCAGCAAACTCCAGACTGACTCGTCTCACACCTGCAGTCATGTGACCACCTGCAGACTGACACGTCATTTTTAAGATGCTCCTATTGGGCCTAACAAGCCCCTCCCACACAGACACCATGACATCACCCTCTTGTTTTTAGATTTTTTTTAAGGCGCAACTTTTTCCACAATAGCAACAAGCCCCTCCCACCCTAATTCAGAAGCTCCTCCCCTCAGGCTGACATCATCACACCTCCAGCAGCTGACTAAAAATGGTTGCTATCTTTATTTGAGGGACTTTTTAAGGCGCATCTGCTCTTTGAACCCCGAAATATTGAGACTCAAAGCCCCACCCATTGTGGTTAGAAGCCCCTCCCCCCATTGTGGCGTCCTGCTGCATCAACTGATGAAACTATTGGCGAGGTGAGTTTGGAGTTTGCTGCCGTGTAAAAAACGAAACCAGCGGCAGCGTGGTGGTGGGGGGCGTGTCCTTCTGACCACCAGTCTGATGCAGGTCTCCTCACACACAAAATACAAAATAAAAGAAAATCATGTGGGTATCATCATCATCATCATCATCATCATCATTATCATTGACTCACCCGAGCAACATTCACTGACCACCTGCCTCCCCCCTCCTCCTCCCCCCTCCCCCCCTCGGCCGCCGCTCGCTGTCGGCCAACTTTTTGAGTCCAGTTCTGGTGCATGTTGTGTGTCGGCGTCGCCCCCTGTGGCGTGTAAACGGTTCAATGTTGCGTCTTGGAAGTAAAACAGAGAAATAAGGGGGGAGGAAGAGGGGGAGACGAAGGGAGGAGGGCAGGGGGGGAGGAGGGGAGGGAGGTGGCGTTTCTTCTTTTGTTTTAAAACAGAAAAGCGTCTTGTGGCGTGCTGCTTTCTGTCGCCGCAGCTCCTGCCTCTGCCAACGAGCAGGACCGAGGAGGGGGAGGAGGGGTGAGGCAGAGGGGGGAGGTGAGGAGTGTAGAGGGAGGTGGCGTTTCTTCTTTTGTTTTAAAACAGAAAAGCGTCTTGTGGCGTGCTGCTTTCTGTCGCCCCAGCTCCTGCCTCTGCCAACGAGCCGGACCCTGCTCAAACAGCCGCCGGTTCATCTGTAGGACCTCCGCCGCCTCCTTGTTCAACGGGTCCTCCGGGTTCGGCTCCTACGGGGGGGGGGGGGGGGGTTACAGGATTATTCAGTGCTGTTCATTTAATCATTTTACTGCACTCTACTGTTACTTTACTGCACTCTGCTGTTACTTTACTGCACTCTGCTGTTACTTTACTGCACTCTGCTGTGTTTCTTGTACAAGTGTTAAAGTGTGTATTTGCAGGTGTGTGTCTGCATGTGTGTGTTTGCAGGTGTGTGTATGTGCAGGTGTGTGTTTGCAGGTGTGTGTATGTGCAGGTGTGTGTTTGCAGGTGTGAGCGTGTTGAACTCACTAGAAATAGATACTGTAGACCGTAGATGATGGAGTTTATTGTCAACACGGGCTTCCAGTCCTCTCTGTGGAGATCAACAACAAAATGGTTAAAAAACACATTAGGACAGGACAGGTGCTGCATGCTTTATATGCAGGTTTAAGGTGGACTTAAGGTGGACTTAAGGTGGACTGGCATCAAGCCGGAGACTTTAAGAAGTGCTCCAAAAGAAGCATCAGCTTCTTATCTGACTCAGTGTCATTGAGTCGGATGTGATTAGAATCGATATTAAAATTACGATTATCAGTTAGTTTGCTGTGCATTTTTCCCCGTTCTGTGATAACATGTCATAATCCCTCCAGCTAATTTTCAGGTCATTTCCTCGTCACCTTTCACTAATATTTCACAGTTTGTGTGATATTTCTTTCTTTTGTGTGATCTTTCTGAAAATAAATAAGACTTTAGGATGTTTGTGAAGGTGTGCACAGACCTTAAGATATTTAGGCAGACGTTTCCTTCCAGGTCGATGTTGGGGTGATACACCATCGTGTCGCACTTTACCTTGGGAGGGTCGTGGGGGTAACCCTGTCCTACCTGAGACACAAACACACCTTTCCATCACCGATTCTGCCGAGGACGCACTAGGCGGGTTTCCATTAACCCTCAAATTGCACAAACTGAAATTGCAAAATACAAAATACGCCGGTATAATATCACTCGATGGAAACGCAGTCATCTCGCAATTGAATTTAATAGAAATTTTGAAAATATATCACTTAAGTTTTGTGCAAATCTGTGATGGAAATCAATCTCAGATTTGTACAAAACTGAACTGATATTTAGTAACGTGGGTTAAACTCAGTGTGGAGCTGAACGTGTTTCCACCGACTGATGTTCTGCGACTCTGGTGATAACATCCCAGTAACCATGGCGATGGATGTTCAAAACATTAGCAGCTTTATTTCTATTGCAGCCACCAAACCAGCCGTCATTATTTCCAATCCAAGGCCACGTAGGCGTGTTATGTAGCGATGATGGAAAAGCGACCGACAAGCACGTAGCCACGGCATCATGTGACCTAGAAAAGACGAAAAAGTGTTTCTGCTGCAGTTTGGACAAATATGACTTTTACAATCGCCTGAAATACCGCCTCATGGCAGCAGCAGAAAACTTTTTATCGATAAATGGGAGTTTTATCGAAATTGACGTGTTTCCAATAGGCGCAATTATATTCGCAATTTCAATTTGAGGGTTAATGGAAACTCGCCTGCTGTAAGACTTAAACATGAAGAGAGGACAGAGGACACAGTGGGGGACAGGTGTCTCTCACCTTAAAGCTGAAGACAAATTTCCCTCCTTTGTAAAAACCCTGCGAGAAAAACACACATCTTATAATCCTGATAAAACTTCACTGAAATGTGTGTTTTTTTCTGCAGGAATAGTGTGTTTCCTGGACAGGAAGTGAACGAACACACACACACACACACACACACACACACACACACACACACACACACACACACACACACACACACACACACCTCGTCTGGGTAGATGATGAGTCTGAAGTTGAGGAGGTCATCGTCATCGGGGAAGTTGATCTCACACGTCTTTGGCAGGTTCAACTCATTGATGTCTGAGACACAAACAGAGACACAGCGGACGTCTTCATTCAGCAGGGGACATCCGCTCAATTCTCAGACGTCTCAGACAAAAAAATCGGACACACTCGGGTCCCTCTGACCCTAATCTGAGCCCACACACCCCTCAACCCCAGCCCGTCATCCACCATCACCGTCTTAACCCTTTAAAAACCTGCATCGACGTCACTTTTATGCAATCGGTAGATTTAGAAAATTATTTTTGAAAAAGCTTAAAAAAAATGTCAGTGATTGTATATTTAAAAATTATTTTACAGAATTATTATAATATTTAATTAAGTTTAATTTTCTGGACTATTTTAGGGCATTTTTCCTTTATTCACAGGAGAGGCCTCAGGCACACACTACCTGAAATTAATTTAAATTTTTTAGAAACACAAGTTCCTCCTCATTGATTACATTTTTAAAGCCTGACCCATTTTGCAGCAGCCTGATCCTCCACATAAATAACAAACAGTCCCTAACCACCGAGGGAGGCCGGCGCGGCGACTCTGAGCACGCTCAGAACGCCATCCAGTCAAAGTCTGACTGAGGTGTTTACACGACGGAGGAAATCCACTTCCTGTCCAATTATCTGGGTGTTAGTCCGACTTCCAGAAATTCACTTTAGTCTGATTTCAGAGCGGCGATCATGTTTACGTGTATTTCAAAGCGTCCAGTTTTAGTCGCACTGACGCAATAATTCTCCTTTTTCTGTCAGTGAGTGTCCACTGTAGTCTGGACACCGTGTCTCTTAGTAGTTTTTCATGATTTCTCCCTAATAATTGGTCCAATCGAACTTGTTTTGACTCATAAGATTCTCCCGAAGAGACAATACGATAAAACGAGCCTGTGTGTGCGTGTATTGTGGCAGCGAAGCAATTTACCGCTATCAGCGTGTGAGGCTACGTGACAGAAAAACGTCAGCCCAACGGCTCTGTGTTGGGGCCCTCAGTCCTCAGTCTCACTGTCCCCCCACTGTGACGCCCCTGTGTCTGTCCCCGTCCACAGGGGGACACCACTGACCTCCAGTGTCAGTCCTCCTGTCTGCTTCTCCAAACTGACAGAGGATCAGAAACTTAGACGACCCCAAAAAAACTCCGAACTGTGCCTTTAATGAGAAATGTTGAAGGTGGAATGAGAAACACCAGTTAGCTGACACTGGTTAGCTGGTTAGCTGCCAGTTAAAGTGACTCCACTTAAATCTGAGCAAACGTGAACAAGTTTGAGCTGACACGGCGGTTAGCCGGCTAAAGCTACCTGCTGTGAGCCTAAAATTAACCCTCCAGGTGCGAGCCGCTCAGTCAGTCAGCTCCCAACATCTGCTTTATGTGTTTTTATCAGTTAGCCGCGTGCTAACAGTCTTAAGCTGCGCGCTAACGTATTTAGCTGCGTGCGTAACGCATTTACGCTACGCTAACGCTAACAGTCTTTCGCCGTGTGCTAATAGCCGTTAGCTGTGTGCTAACAGGTTAGCTTCTGACTGGGGTTTTGTTTTCGGATGTAGCAGCAGGCAGCTAGCAGCCGTTAGCTTCAGTTAGCCTGCTAGCTGTTAGCCTGTGTGAGTTTAATAATAAAACTGAGAGTGTTTGTGTCTCTGAGGTGGGGTCGGTGTCTCCCGGTGGTCTGTCGGTAACCGGGCCCGCTGACCGGCTCTCGGTGCCGTTAACTCGCCCACCTTTCTGTATCCGGAGCTGGGCCGCGCTCGCCTTCTTGCCCCCGGCTCCTGCTCTGTTTCCTCCGGCAGATTCCTCGTCTTTCTTCTGCTGCTTCAGGGAAAAGAGCTTAATCATCTTCAGCGGTTGATCTACGGACGCTGTACGGTGGGTCCCTGCGGGGTGTCGGGGTGTCCGGGCCGGCTGAGAGTCTGGCGGAGAGTCGGTTCAGTCCTAACGGCACCGTTATGTCGGCGGAGCCGGTGCGTCTCAACTAATCACACCGAGAGAGAAGCACCGGGCTGGGCTAACCGTCAGCTAACAGGAGGGAGGGGGTTAGGGACTGTTCGTCATTAGGCAGAAGAGGGAGGGGGTTAGGGACTGTTCGTTATTTACACTGTTCGTTGTTTATCAAAGGAGGGAGGAGGAGAGGCCAAAAACTTATTAAAAAAAAAACCCAAAAACGAATGTTTTCCTGTTAATTTTAAGTACATTGTGTGGTCTTTATACTCTGTTTTTCATTTTAAATTTATATATTGCTTCTATTTAAAAAAAAAAAAAAAAAAAAGTCTCACTATAACTAGTTACTACTTGTAGTCTTTGTTAATTATATGTGTGAATGTATTTGGCAATACAACCTGATTCTGATTACTTTTTTAAATAATGTTTTCTTTAAAATTGCCACAATTTTTAATACACCCCCCCCCCCTTAAAAATGTTACTTTAAAAATCCCCATTTAAAAAAATATCACCAAACTGTTATCTTGAAAAATTGCAGAAAGCCTTCAAAAAAATAATAATTATTTTAAAAACAACTGCCAAAATGTTGATTTTAAAATAATCACGAAAAAATGTGTAAAGAAAAAAATCACTACTTTTTTTTCTTTTTCTATTTTCTATGTTTTCTTTAAAAATCACCAGGAACTTTTCATGAGATAAAAAAAATCACCAAAATGTTTTCTTTAAAATTGCCATTTTTTTTCCAAGAAACAAAATATTGTCAAAAAAGAGTCACCATAATCTTTTAAGGAAAAAAATCGCCAAATGTTTCCTTAAAAAGTCACCAGAATCTTTTCAAGAAAAAAAATCTACAAATGTTTTCTTTAAAAATAGACCAAAAAAAAAAAATCCCTGTTATATTTTAATTAAAAATCACCATAAACTTGAGAGAAATCGCCCAAAATCTTTTCTCTAAAAAATCGCCAAAAATAAAAAGTCACCAAAATGTTTTAAAGACAAAAAGCGTAAATGTTTCCTTTAAAGGTTTTCAAAAACTTTTCAAGAAAAAAGAATTTAAAATCACCAAACTCCCCCTAAAATAAAAGCCAAAATATTTTGTTTAAAAATCACTAAAAAAAAATTCCTGAATTTTTTTTTTTTAAACACTGCTTAATTTTTTCAAGAAACAAATCCCTAAACTGTTTGAAGAAAAAAAAAAACAAAACATGAAATACCAAAAATTAAAAAATGCTTTAAAATGTTTTCTTTTAAAAAATGACCAAAACCTTTCATAAAGAAAAACAAAATCACTGGATTTTTTTCTTTAAAAATGACATAAAAACAATTTAAAGAAAAAATAAATTGCCAAACTGTTTAAAGATTTCCAAAAAGCCATAAAGTTTCCTTTAAATTGTATTTAAAAAATCAAGATGTAATTGCTTAAATGTTTTCTTTAAAAAAAAAATCACCAAAAATAACATATATTCAAGATTTTTTTTAAAGAAAATATGCCTTCCAAACTTATGCACCCACAGGTTTGGAGGGCATTTGAAGTTGAACACCTCTCCCCTTTAGTCAAAATAAAACACACAAGTATCTCCACAGGGCCTAAAAAATAAATGACATGCCCCCCTTTTACACCCCCTGTCCTCTCATAAATAACAAACAGTCCCTTAATGAATTGTGTTATTATTAATGTTTTGACAACATTGTTCACCGGCTATTCCTGCCAATAAAGCATATTGAAACTGAAAAAAATGAAATTGAAAATTAAGGGGGGGGGGGGGGGGGGGGAGGACAGAGAGAGAGAGAGGGAGAGAGAGGGAGGAGGGGGGAGTGAATGGGCTCGGTTCAGGCAGCAGCAGCACTGCACCCTTCACTTTATCGATATATCGATCAGTTTGGAGACATTTAGCCCCTCAGCGGGTCCGGTAGTGAGGCTAGCCCGGGAGCTAGCCGGAACACTGGAGGCTAACACCGATGGGACGCGTGTGAAGCAGCCCGGGAGAAGCAGCAGCCTGGCGGAAAGAAAGAAACAAGGAAGCGGACGGCTAGCTGCGCTGGAGCTAACGTTGGCTAACTGTTGGCTAATATTATTTCTAATGAGAAACCGAGGAGTATGCGACCTGAACCGAAGAGGTGAGTGTCTGCGGGCGTGTTTGTGTGTGCGCGAGGCCGGTCCACGGAGCTCCGTGTGCCCGCTGCGAGGCTCCGCCGAGGCGGACAGATAATGAAAGAGGAAGCATACTGCAGCTAGCACGCTGCTAACATGTTAGCCACCGTAACACCTCAGCTCCCGGGGGGATGGGGACGGATAGAGTCATTTCACATGATGTGATGTTTAATTAACAACACACCTGACCCGCACACACGATTACAGGTGTTTCTGCGCTGTCTCGCGCTCATTAAATGTATGTTACTGTGACGCGCTAACGCTGTTAGCCGTTAGCGGCTAATCTCGCAAGTGGAGCCAGATGCGCATCTTCATTATTGTTGGCTGCTAACTTCTGCTAGCTGCTGAGAGGTGTTTGACCAGATAACATGAAATAATGTTTTATCGATCATCAGAGCGGGCGTCCAGGTGTTGCAGCTGCACGAGGACACACATAATTACACAGAAAATCAGATTTATGTGAACACACACACACACGCACACACACACACTGTTTTTTATGCTCGTGTTCTGACACAGAAACACATGCAGTTGGAACAGGATTATTATGGACACAACATAATGTTTTCTGCAAATATAAATAAGAAGAAAATGAAATAATGATTTTTAATAATAATGTAAAAAAGATTAAATATTCACTGTAAAAAAATTGCCAGGAAATTTTAACAAAAAAAATCACTAAATAAATTAAAGAAAAAAAAAACTCACCTAAATGTTTTCTTACAAAATCACCCACAATTTAAGAGAAAAAATCGCCCAAAATTTCCTGTGAAAGTAAAAATGTTATCAAAATATTTTCTCAAAAAATCGCCAGAATATTTTCAAAGAATAAAAAAAAAATCATGACAAAATTTTTTTTAAAAAACTAACAAAACCTCAAAATGTTTTCTATAAAATTGCTAAAAAATTAGAGAAAAAGACTTACAGCTGAAACAAGGACAAGACAGGATTATTATGGACACACGTATATAAAAAATGATATATTTATCTCAATATTGTATAAAAAATAGCAGCTGAAAAATAACATTGACCTGGAAATAAAACCAAGTATACAAGTCACATGTTCTGTAGGTTGTAAACTACACAAATACTGCAAATTAATATAGATGTATATATATATATATATATGGACTTTATTACAATACATGTATGTAAATGTTTGTATACTCCTTATCCAGCATGTTGAATTTACAGTCAGTGACAGATGATATAAAATAATGTTTTATAGATCAGAGGAGACATCCAATGTTACACCTGCACAAATACACATGCACAATAAAATCACAAATCAGATTTATTGGCTCAGTATGTGAACACACTCATATAAGGAACTGACTCTGGTTTTAATTATTGCTCTCGTGTTTTGACACAGAAACAGACTCACAGCTAAAATAGGGACAACAAAACTGATGAAATTAAAGTAAAGAATAGGTCAGACTACTGGGGGAAAAATATGTTTATCTAAATATTATATAACAATATAATAATAATAGTACATTTTATTTGTGGGTGCCTTTCAGAGCGCTTAAGGACACCTAACAGGAACACAACAGAAAAACTACAAGGCTGAAAAGCACCAATGACCAACACTGAAATGAAAATAAAACATTAATATACCAGTCACATGTTCTGTAAACTGCACAAACACGACAGATAAATAAATACTGAATGGAAATATATGGGCTGGGTTGCAGCTTGTGCACAACCAATATTATCATTATTCTTTAGTCATGTTGCAGTATTATTTCAATTTTTAATGTGTTGCAATATATATAAATACCTTAAAAATTTGCATTTTATCTTCAGTCAAAGCTCGCAGCAACATATTACATATATTTTGACAGCGTTTTATAGCCTAGCGATTAATTGATTAAATTTTGCATGTTCGATTAAATTCTTAACAACTGATTAATTGATCATCGATTAATTGTAATCATACCTAGTGTTTTTTTTTTTTTTAATGTTAGACTTAAATGAAAAATGAGTTTCTCAAAGATGTTCAGTTTACTGAGACAGAAAACACAGTGCAGCTTTAAAAATACTTTGATTACAATGAGTCCGTTTATCAAAGTGGATTTCATCAATATTCCAAAAACTGACTGATCATCATCATCATCGCAGCCCTTTACCCAAAGAAAGATGGCAGCCAGACGAGGAAGCGGCTCCCGTTCAGGCCGTGGAGTCGGTCAGCTTCCTCCCGGCAGCAGCAGCAGCATGTTTTCACTTTTATTACGGCGTCACGATTCATCTCAGATCCAAAGACACAAACGCTAAGGGTCGACAGGTCATTGGTCTGGGCGATTATCGGGACTGATACTTCTGCTGATTATCTGTATCGGCGTTTCATTTTAATGAGCGCCAATAAAATTAATTAATGAAAAAGTGTGCACATTTTTCTCAACTAGCACCAGGTAAGACAGTCTGCTGTACCTGCAGAGAAAGTCTGGGAGGAAGTTTTACATCGTAAAACCTTGGGGAGCCGTTTGTATTTATTCACTTTTTATTTAAATTTTCACGGAACTTTATGAAAAATGTTGCAGGGGACTTATTTGCAAAAAACATTTTAACAGAGTTTTGTGTTTAATTTAGTTCAAAATTCAAAGTTTTGACTGAAATATTTTCATTGTTATTGCAAATGCATATCGGCTCCAAATATCGGTCGACCCCTAACAAACGCGGACCCACGTGTGTTAATGTCTGCGTGCATGTTGTCTCTGTGTCTGCAGCTGACTTGTTGGGTGTGATGTCGGGCAGTAAGGCGCTGGGCGGGGGGGGCTGGCGGGGGGGGCGAGGCGCAGGCGGACGCGGTGCCGGCGCTGCCAGGCCTGCATGAGGACCGAGTGCGGAGAGTGTCACTTCTGCAAGGACATGAAGAAGTTCGGAGGGCCCGGCCGCATGAAGCAGTCCTGCCTCCTCAGACAGTGCACGGCGGTGAGACACGCACGCACGCACACACACACACACACCGCACGCACACACACACACACACACACACACACACACACACACACACACACACACACACACACACACACAGCTTCCAGCTTTAGCACCGTTTCTCTTTTCTGTGTGTGTTTGATCAAAAACACACTCGAACTGATCCAAACGTTGTCGTGTGACTCTGAACTGACTGAGCTGGTTTTAACTCTTTCAAAACCTGGAGAGACATCAGTTTTCTTCTTTCAGCATCTTTTCACAATTATTTAACCCTTTGAACTCTAAGCATATTGGTGTGATATCTATCAAAAACAACAAAACAGGAAATGAGCAACTTTTGTTCTGGAAATTGCAAAAAAAATTAGTAGATTTAGATTTTTTCTAGGAAAAGAAGAAAAAGGGAAAAATATATTTTTAATTCTTATAATTACATATTCAAATTATTTTTTAATGGTAGGCAAAATGAAGAGGGGAAAAAGAAAAAAAATGTAATAATCATATTTCCAAATTTAAATTTATGTTACAGAATTATACTTTTTAAAGCGCTTTTTTCTTTTTTTTTCCGTCTAATTTTCAGGTAATTTTCAGTCATCTTTTGCTAATTTTGGGGTCATTTCTTCTTTTGTTGTGGATTACCTTTTTCCTTTGATTTTAAAGACATCAAGACAGGGTTAAACCACACATTTGCATGAAGAGCTCACACACACAAACACGCGCACACACACACACACACACACACACACACACAAAAACTGAAGTTTACATGTATGGAAAGGACTTTAGCCTCCGTGTCACGCAGAGAGAAGCGCGTGTGAACGTCGGGGCTGCGTTCAGCTCCAACTAAACGCAGCAAAACGTTTATTCAAAGAAAATAGTGCTTGTTGCTTCTGGAGCCGCCATTACTGATCTGCAGGCGGCGGCTGCGTCATCAACCCCAACACAGTCCCTGATTGGCTGCTTATGTCATCAACTACGATGCCGCTCCCTGATTGGCTGTGATTGATCCGGACTGATACACAGAGAGAGAAACTGAGGTTTTAGACGAGAACGGCTCGACCAAAAACTGAAAAGTCTTTCCTTTGCAGTTATAAAAATCTGCGTTCATATGAAACACCGTGAGAGCGATCCTCGTGTACACGGATCCACAAAATGACACACCATAGAAGAAGACCACACGCCTGCACATAAAGGCGTTCTTCTACAGAGCGGCGACTATAAACAAACAAGACGACGATGGCGAACGCACGAGAACCAACAGCATTAACAACCTCAGCAGAGGCGGCACAAACAGCTCAGCAGGCCGCCATTGTTGTTATTGTTGCCCGCCTGCTCGCTGTGGCTGTTTGTTGAAACGTGATGCGTGAAGAGACGTCACCGTCCTCACAGGATCATCGCCAGTTTCCACGGCGACAGAAGGGGTGGCGTTTCAAATGATTACACTCTGGAACCCACCTTCAAAAGTTTGTGTTTTCAGGCCCCCGAAACGCCGTTGTCATCGAAAGGACGGACTAAACCGTGACAAAAGTTTCATGAGTCAAGAACCGTTGACGTGGAAACGGGTCCCTAAATAATGAGCTGACATCATCGGGACGGTCTCAGCAGGATAATGTTTGTGCTTTAAATACAAATTTAAGTTTTTTATCACATTGATGCAGAAATCATCAACAGCTGCAGACAGATGTCACACACACACACACACACACACACACACACACACACACACTCACACACACACACACACACACCACACACAGGAACACAGGAACACACACACACACACACACACACACACACACACACACACACACTCACACACTCACACAGGAACACACACACACTTAACACACACAGCACTCTCACACACACACACACATCACACACTCTCACACTCTGACATGTTAACATGCAGCCAGCACACATTTACATGTTGACATGATCCACACTCTCTCTCTCTCTCTCTCTCACACACACACACACACACACACACACACACACACACACAGTCAGAACGTCGTTTTCAAACACTGAAGGTGTGATTTTTTTAAAAAGATTTTTTTTTGTCAATTCTTCAAATAGCATCAGCAGGCGACGATGCTGGGTTTCCGTGGCAACCAGAGATGGTTGCTGGCGCTCTGAGCGAGAAAGAGTTGGCTTTGATCCATCACACACACACACACACACACACACACACACACACACACACACACACACACACACACAGGTTTAGCCAGTTGATCTTCATATTATTTCTTTTGGAGGTTTATTTATTTATTTGTTTGTTTATTTGTGGTTGTGGAGGGAAGACAGGGAGGAGATGATGGAGGTGGAGGAGGAGGTGGCGCCCCCTTTTGGTGCTGCTTGGTATTGCAGCCAAAAAACCTTTTTTCCTCACAGACTTCCATTAAAACAGACATCTGTCAAACTGTTGACAGGACATGTCCAATTGCAAATTAAAATGTCCTGTCCATCTATGTCCACCTGTCTGACTTGCTTGTCTGTGTCCAGCCCGTCTTACCTCACACGGCGGTGTGTTTTGCGTGCGGCGAGGCGGGGAAGGAGGACACAGTGGACTCAGAGGAGGAGAAGTTCAGCCTGTCTCTGATGGAGTGCACCATCTGTAACGAGATCATCCACCCCAGCTGTCTCAAGGTCAGTTAATCACATATCAGGTGTCTCAAGGTCCGTTTATCACCAATGTCAGGTGTCTCAAGGTCTGTTTATCACCAATATCAGCTGTCTCAAAGTCAGTTTATCACCAATATCAGCTGTCTCAAGGTCTGTTTATCACCAATATCAGCTGTCTCAAGGTCCGTTTATCACCAATATTAGGTGTTTCAAGGTCAGTTTATCACCAATCAGCTGTCTCAAGGTCAGTTTATCACCAATATCAGCTGTCTCAAAGTCATTTAACACCAATATCAGCTGTCTCAAGGTCCATTTTATCACCAATGTCAGGTGTCTCAAGGTCCATTTATCACAAATATCAGTGTCTCAGGTCAGTTTATCACCAATATCAGTGTTCAAGGTCAGTTTATCACCAATATCAGCTGTCTCAAGGTCCGTTTATCACCAATATCAGCTGTCTCAAGTCCGTTTATCACCAATATCAGCTGTCTCAAGGTCAGTTTATCACCAATATCAGCTGTCTCAAGGTCAGTTTATCACCAATATCAGCTGTCTCAAGGTCAGTTTATCACCAATATCAGCTGTCTCAAAGTCAGTTTATCACCAATATCAGCTGTCTCAAGGTCCGTTTATCACCAATATCAGCTGTCTCAAGGTCCGTTTATCACAAATATCAGCTGTCTCAATGTCAGTTTATCACCAATATCAGCTGTCTCTGGTTCCGTTTATCACCAACATCAGCTGTCTCAAGGTCAGTTTATCACCAACATCAGCTGTCTCAAGGTCAGTTTATCACCAATATCAGCTGTCTCAGGTTCCATTGATCACCAATATCAGTGTTTTTATTGTTTTTATCGTCAATATCAGCTGTTTTAGTCATTTTTATCACCAATATCCGCTGTTTTAATTGTTTTTAATCACTAATATCAACTGTTTAGTTGTTTTTATCACTAATATCAGCCTACAGTACACTGAGTGTGTTTATGTGTCCTCAGATGGGCAAAGCCGAAGGAATCATCAACGATGAGATCCCAAACTGCTGGGAGTGTCCAAAGTGCCACAAGGAGGGCAAAACCAGTAAGGTAAGAGTCACACCAGAAAGGCTCTGCGCAAAGAAAATGTGATAATATTAATAATAATAATAATGATAATAATAGTGATTATAGACGTTGTTTGTTTAGCACTTTGAAAAACACAGGTCCACGGTGCTTTACAATGAAGTAAAACACATTTAACACACAGAGATTAAACAAACTAAGAGCCATGAAACATGAAAACCTTATAAAACATGATGTATATATATATATATATATATATATATATATATATATATAAACTCCAGGCGTATCTGCCCGACTGGTGCATTGAAAACGACGATTTTACACAGTTGTATCAAAGTCTCGCGTCTTCCTCCTGCCGTTGGTGATCAGGTGATCACGTCAGTAACGGTCTGTATTAAATGTTTGCGTCCAGGACCAGGCGGACGGCTCTGGGAAACGCCGGCTGGATAACGGGGAGGTGGGCCGCTGGAAGCTCACAGATGACCCGCCCCCAAAGAAGAAAGCCCCGCCCTCCCTGGAGGAGGGGGGGCGGACGGACGGGGGACACAAGAGGAAGAAGGAGAAGGAGCTGCCTCCGGACAGCGGGCCCAAGAAGAAGGTGCAGTGTTAACCAATCACAGAGCAGATCTGACAGGATGTTCATGTGTCCCGCTCTGACTGACCGTCTGTCTCTACTTCCTGTTTCTCTCTCAGATGAAAGGCGGCCACGAAAAACGCCTCAAAAAGGTATCAAGTCTCTGTTATTATTATTTCAGTGTTTTTTTATTATTTAGTTTACAGTGACCCCAAAAAAGTAAAAAAAAAACACTTTACACTTGAAAAACCAACAATAATTTCAGTTTTTACAGTTTCTGGCTGTGATAAATGGGGCCTTTTTGTTGATTTTATATTTTGTAGAAATTTGTTTTTTCCTTAATTCTTGAATATGTTTTTTTCTTTAAAAAGTTTGGTAAAAAAAAAATTTCATGAGAAAAATTTGCGAGTTTTGTTCAATAAAAAAGTTTCTTTTTTGAGGGTGATATATATTTTTCTAGAATTTTAGAATTGCCAAAATATTTTTTGTTTTTTTAAAAATCACTAATAATGTTAAAACTGAAAAAAAGCCCCCAAAATTTATAAACAAAAAAAATGTCCAAAATGTTCAAAGAAAAACAAAATTGCCAAAACAAAATTAAAGAAAAAACTAATTCACCAAAAATGTTTAATTTGTAGTCCTGCTCTGAATTCATTCTTTTCTCAATCGAATACATTCACAAAGCTGTTACATAGTAATGAAAAGAACAATAAGGAGTATTGATGGATGCATGAGCTTTAAAATTTGCCTCAAAGTCCTGGAAAAGTCCTGGAAAGTTATTGTTGAAATGTGCTCAGTCACTAAAGAAAAACTATCTGACCTTAAAGAAAAAGTGTGTTTGCAGCTCGCTCCCTCCGGACTTTAGCTCGCTCGTTACTTTCCGCACTGATGTTTCTCTTCTCGTCACCTGAGAGAAACCGAACATCAGAGCGAACTCACTCACTGACGTCGCCATTTCAACGCGATGAATCAGCTGAAGGACGGTCGGACGGTGCAGGACACACCGCAGAAACGACGGCGACAGGCGGTCACCGCCTGGTGTGTCAGGGCCGCCACAGACGACCGAGACGGTCTCCGTTTTAAAGTGACGACCTGCTGATCAGCTGACGCTTTCTTTTTCTCCTTCAGAAACCCAAACAGGAGGCCCTGGAGTCCAACGGTCCCACCTCCTCAGCTGCAGGAGGAGCAGGAGGACTGCAGGGCTCCTCCACTTCCTCCTCCTCTTCCTCGCAGCCCGGGGGAGGAGGAGGAGGCGGAGGAGGAGCAGGGGGGACGTCGAGTGCAGACCAGCGCTCCCACCACCGAGAGAAACTGGAGCGCTTCAAGAGGATGTGTCTGCTGGAACGCCGGCCCGAGTCCTCCTCCTCCTCCTCCTCCAGCTCCGAGTCCGACTCCGAGTCTGACTCCGACGACTCCCTGAGGGGGGAGCAGGCCGGAGGAGGCTCCTCGCCTTCGTCTTCCTCCCCTGCCCCGCCTCCTCCCGTGGTCTACGGCAACAGCAGCGGTGGGCGTGCGGAGCGAGAGAGGAGTCGCAGCGAGCGGGAGAGAGAGAGCGGGAGAGGGAGCGCCGCCTGGCGGAGCTGGGCTTCAGCGCCAGCGAGGAGTCGGAGGGGGAGGCGGGGAGGGGGGAAGAGGAGGTGCGGGAGGAGGAGCAGGGAGGGGGGGAGAAGGCTCGGCGGAGAGGAGGAGGAGAGGCGGGGCTACCTCCGCGGGGACGGAAAGGAGGACTGCTGGACGGGGAGGATGAGGACACGCCCACCTCCGACAGGACCAGGAAAAACTCCGCCTCCCTTCCCCCGCCCTCTCCCCTCTCCTCCAATCAGATGCCTCCGTCCTCACAGCACGACAGCTTCACGGGGAAGCAGCGCAGCAACGGGCAGGAGGCGCGCAACGGGCGGACACGAGGAGGGACGGGTGGGGGAGGAGGAGGGAGGGAGGGAGGGAGGGAGAAGGAGAACGCCAGCGGCGTTCTGACCAATCACAGACACAGCGGAGGAGGTGGGGGCGGGACCAAAGGAAGCGGAAGCCGCGGCAACAAGATCCGCAACAGTAAGAGCCAGACGTCCAGGAACAGCACCTCCTCGTCCTCCTCCTCCATCCCCACCTCCAACGGGGGAGGAGGGGGGGGAGGCGGTCTCATGATGTCAGCCATGGCGGCGTCCCCCTGCTCGCAGCCGTCCCGCCTCGCCCCGCGCTCTCAGATGATGAAGCGCAGCCCGCCGGCCGTGCCCTCGCCGCCGCGGCCCATTCAGATGGAGAGGCACCTGGTGCGCCCCCCCCACCTGCCCCGAGCCCAGCTGCCTCCCGCTGGACTCCGGCTCCTCCCACATCATGACCCGCGACGTGTGGCTGCGAGTCTTCACGCACCTGAGCCAAAGGGAGCTGTGCGTCTGCATGAGGGTGTGTCGCACCTGGAGCCGCTGGTGAGTGACATCACAGTGACATCACTCTGACATCACAAGTTTGTCCTTTAAAAGGAAAAAATGTTAAAATGTTTGAAGACATTTGTCAAATTGTTTCTGTAAAAATTGTCCAAATTTTTTCTTATTAAAAAAACCACAAGAAGTTTTCAAGAAAAATAAATGGCCAAAATTTGTCCTTTGAGGGCAACATTTTTGAGAGAAAACGTGCCGTCCATGTTCACTCAACAAATTGTCTTTGTTTTAAAATAGAAAAACAAAATCCGGCTGTTTACAGTCGTACGCCACCCTCCAAAATAAAAACATCCGTCAAATGATTCGACATACCTTCACCTTTTTGTACCTTTTCCCCCCTCATAAATAACAAACAGTCCCTAAGTCATATTTGAATATTCAGTTCTTATCCTGTTCACTGTTTTTTAAATAATACATATTTAAGTCCTGGAAAAGTCCTGGAAAAATCCTGGAAAAGTGTGAGAGTCCTGTATGGATCGTAAACTCTTTATCAGAATCAGAATCAGAATCAGAAAAAGATTTATTGCCAGGTATAGTTAACACAATACGAGGAATTTGTTCTGGTGGGTTGGTGCAACATAAATATAGAAAAAACCCCAAAAAAACCAGATGAAATAGAAGATACAAATATAAAATATAAAATATAAAAAGTACGAGTCTAGCAGTGCAAAACAAAACAAGTAACACAAGTAACAGTGTAACAGTGCAAGAAACAGAACCATGGAATTAAAGTTATATACAAGAATGTTTGGAGTGCAGATATATACTGATATTTATTTATACAGGTTTATTATAAAACA
Organism: Plectropomus leopardus; assembly: GCF_008729295.1. Classification (NCBI taxonomy): domain Eukaryota; kingdom Metazoa; phylum Chordata; class Actinopteri; order Perciformes; family Serranidae; genus Plectropomus; species Plectropomus leopardus. The sequence goes on along the minus strand of NC_056479.1, from coordinate 29,557,811 downwards.
GCTCATGAACTCAGCTGAGAAATATAAACATTAGAAACCTCAGCTCTCCTCTTTATTGTCATGTGTTTATAGGTGAGCCCCGCCCCCTCCAATATGGCGGGGACACCGGCGTGTTTACGCCTGTCTCTCTGTCCATCTGTCTCTCTGTGTCTCTGTCTCGGTGAGGTCTCCCGCTGAGTCTCTGCTTTCTTCTTCAGGTGTTGTGATAAGCGTCTGTGGACTCAGATCGACCTGAGCCGGCAGCGCTCCATCACCCCGCCCATGCTGAGTGGTATCATCCGCCGCCAGCCCGTCTCCCTCAACCTGGGATATACCAACATCTCCAAGAAGCAGCTCATGTGGCTCATCAACCGCCTGCAAGGTGCCGCCGCACTTCCTGCTCACCTGTGTGACTCCTGTTTACGCTCAGTCTCCTCTTCAGATGCTCTGAACCCATCGGCTCAGTCCTCGTCTCACCTGTCTGTCTCACCTGTCCCGTCTTACTTGTCTGTCTCACCTGTTTTGCTTACCTGTCTTTCTCACCTATCTTTCTCACTTGTCCATCTCACCTGTCCTGTCTCACCTGCCCGTCTTTCTTGTCCCGTCTCACTTGCCCGTCTCACCTGTCCGTCTCACCTGTCCTTTCTCGCTTGTCCTGTCTCACCTGTCCTGTCTCACCTGTCCCGTCTGCAGGTCTGCTGGAGCTGAATGTTTCGGGGTGTCCGTGGCCGGCCGTCTCTGCTCTGTGTCAGGCCATCTGTCCCTGTCTGAAGCTGCTGGACCTAAGCAGAGTGGAGGACCTCAAAGACTCACACCTGAGGGAGCTACTGGCCCCGCCCCCTGACACCAGGACAGGTGAGACACACCTGAGAGCAACGCACGCACTGTCACAGAGCATCAGGAGCTAAATATTCCTCTCGGTGTGATTTCTTTTGAAAATACAGGACAAAACTTAATGAACAACTTGGCATGAAAAGTCCTGCAAAACGCTAAAAATGAGTAAACGGTGACCCAAACGAATAAGACCTAATTCGATATTGGATAATAGATTATTTTTAGCGTGTTTTTAAGGTCATTTTCTTTTCTTTTTTTCTTTATTTTTAATTTCAGGTCATTTTCTTGTAACCTTTTACTGATTTCTTGTTGGTGTTTTTTTTTTGCTTATTTTCATGTAATTGTCATCTTATGTTTTTACTGATTTCTTGTTGATATTTTTTGCTTATTTTCAGGTCATTTTCTCGTAACTTCTTTTTATTAATTTTTATGGCTATTTTGTATTAAATTGCTTGTCGCCCTTTTTCCATGTTTTTGAATGAAATCAGGCCAGTTTGCTCTGGTTTCAGGGGGTAGACCCGTCTGTGTTCTCTGCTCTCTGATTGGTCGAGCAGCTCAGGTCATTAACTGTTCTGTGTTCTCTGCTCTCTGATTGGTCGAGCAGCTCAGGTCATTAACTGGTCTGTGTTCTCTGCTCTCTGATTGGTCGAGCAGCTCAGGTCATTAACTGGTCTGTGTTCTCTGCTCTCTGATTGGTCGAGCAGCTCATGGTGAAACCAGAGTGGGGCGTTTCCAGAATGTGACGGAGCTGCGATTGGCCGGTCTTGAGCTGACGGACGCCTCGTCTCGTCTGTTGGTGCGTTACGTCCCTCACCTGAGCAGGTTGGACCTGAGCCACAGTGCGAACATCACTGACCAGACGGTGCACACCCTCACCTCCCCCATCTCCCCCCTGAGAGAGAGCCTCACCCACATCAACCTGGCAGGTAAACACACACACACGTCACAACATCGATCCCCTCTCAGCTGGTCGACTGTTTTAAACGTTAAATCCGCCAACTTTTCACTGTCGTTGCCATTTTCAACTCGAACTGTAAACAAACATCGTTAAACACTGCGGGTCCGACTGACGTTTCTGTTGAGCTTTCTACCGACTCGTTGCAATTTCCTGAAGCTTATCCCACAGCGTTTCCGCCTGCGTTTGAGCTGCTAAAATGTTTTTTTTTTTTTTTTTTTTTTACTGGACCACAGCTTAGATTCTGCGACCAAAATGTGTGTGTGTGTGTGTGTGTGTGTGTCTGTGTCTGTGTGTGCGCGTTTCTGGTTGTGTGGAGGTGACGGCGCAGTGTGTGTGTGTGTGTGTGTGTGTGTGTGTGTGTGTGTGTGTGTGTG
>NC_056479.1:29528604-29555636 GCF_008729295.1 Plectropomus leopardus | reverse complement strand
ATATATATATATATATATATATATATATAAACTAATTTCAGACAAATGTAAATGCGTTAGTTTACCTCCACCCTACGCTCTACTCCAATATAGTCAGCCTCTGGTGGTATCAGCGTGTGGAGCTCTGTCTCATAAGCTCCCTCTCCTTGGTTCACCGCAGTGATGGTCAACATGACCAGATTGTCATCTCCAATCATCAACTCTGAGCGGTCCCTGAGTGTGTTTTATTGAAAAAAAAGAGAGAGAGAGAACAGTACACAGAGAAAATAAGTCTCTTAAGTCATGTAGAGGACATAGAAAATAAAGCACAGTGCTATAGTTACATAAAAGAATATCTAACTCTAATTGTGTGCTTTTTGTAAAATTCAGTTTATAATTTTTAAGACTTTTTTGAGTGTGCAATCTGCTCTGCTTCATGGAATGCAATACCCCTGACCCCATCTATAATGTGTGTGTGTGTGTGTGTGTGTGTGTGTGTGTGTGTGTGTGTGTGTGTGCGTTTCTGGTTGTGTGGAGGTGACGGCGCAGTGTGTGTGTGTGTGTGTGTGTGTGTGTGTGTGTGTGTGTGTGTGTGTGTGTGTGTGTGCGCGTTTCTGGTTGTGTGGAGGTGACGGCGCAGTGTGTGTGTGTGTGTNGCGGCGCTGCTCCTCCCTGCAGACGGTCGACCTGCGCTCCTGCTCGCTCCTCTCCTCTGAGTCCGGACAGCTGCTCTCCTTCCCCTCCCACGCCTCCTCGTCTTCCTCCTCCACCTCCTCGTCCTCCTCTTCCTCCGCTGCCACCACGGTCGCTGCTTCGTCCTCCTCCTCCTCGGCGTCCGCCTCCTCGTCCTCCCTGTCCTCCTGTCCTCCTGAAGACAGAACGCTGCTAAAGAACAGCTAAAGTCCTCCTCCGGGTCATGTGACTGTTGGTCCAGCCGAGCCCCGCCTCCCACCTCGTTACACTACAGACAGGTGAGGAAGAGGAGGAGGCGACATTTCTCCTGATGTAACGAGTCCAGCCACCACAGAAGAAGAGGAGGACGCTGTTTTGGGAAAGTCGTGGGTAATAGTTAAAATAGAAACCCAGAGCATGTACATATTTGTTCTCTGTACAATTTTGGGTGTGTGTATATATCTGTAGTTTACTGTAAATGACCCTTAACCTTTGAGACATCACTCCTCTCCCTCTGTCCTCCTTCTGTCCTCCCTCTGTCCTCCCTCCGTCCGTCCTCCCTGCCTCCATCATCACGCCAGGCGCCGCCTCCTCCTCAGTAGCTGCAGAAACAGGGAAAAGAGGAAAATCAGTCATGTTGTTCAAATTTAGTTTGTGTGATTTGACAGGTGACATCATCGACCCCGCCCCCTCCCAGCAGGGAGTCACACACCTGTGGGCTCGTTTGTCAGCGAGGCTAACACTTTCCCTCCGCTTCCAGTCTTTGTGCTAAGCTAGGCTAACTCACCTGTGGGGGAGCGGGACGCCCTCAAATGTTGAATCGTCTTTTCTCTCTGAGGTCTGGCACCGCTTAACCCATTGAAACCCGAACTTTCCTTTCTTTCAAAAACATGGCAAGAAGGCAATTAGCAACCTAATGAGAAGTGAACCAAAAATTAGCAAGAAATTAGTAAAAAAAAAAAAAAAATACAATAAAAAGACCTAAAATTATCACACATAAAACAAGTCCAAATAAAAATGAACAGGGAAGTAAAAAACACAACAATTGAGAAATGCCCTGAAAAAAATGCATAAAAATGTAGAATTTATTTATTTTTTGTTCTGTAAAATACTTTAAAATATGTTATTATGATAATTAGAAATATAGTTCTCTTTTTTTTTTTCAAAATCTAGCAACTTAATGCAATTTGCTGGACTTTTCTTACTAAGTTGCTTATTGCCTTTTTTCCCCACGTGTTTGGAAAAAAAAGGCACCAATTTACTCAAAGTTGAACGATTTAAATGTGAACGAGGAAAAGTGATGCTGACCCGGGTTTCAGCGGGTTGAAAGGAAACTGCGAAACATTTTCTCGAGTCCAAAGTGACGTCGTTTTAATTTCGCCAGATTGACAGTAAAAAAGTCGCAGAGAGAAACGCAGAAAACCATCAGCGACGTTTTTAAGAAACGAAATCTGAATCGACGCTGATGAATCTGTCTGCGGTCGCGTGAATCCACGACGCCTTTTCTCAAACAGAAATATGAGAGTTTATGGTGTTCAGTCAGATTTCCACATTTCCTCCCGTCATCGTGAATGTAAACACACCAGACAGCTGCCGTGTGTGTGTGTGTGTGTGTGTGTGTGTGTGTGTGTGTGTATGTGTACGTGCGTGCGTGTGTGTTTGAATCTGAGCCTCAGTGTCTTCAACGTTCGCCTCATTCATTTATCTGCTCCTCCTCCTGCTCCTGCTCCTGCTCCTCCTCCTGCTCCTCCTCCTCGTGTGTCTGTCACCTCTGATCAGATTCTTTTGCGGAGTTCTTGTTGGTGTTTTCTCAGGAGTTTTTCTTTAATTTATTTGTTGCCATGGCGGCGCTCCGTCAGTCCAAACACACATTCCTGTTTTTTCTGTTTTTATTCGACAAACTTTTTCTTCTGTCGGCTGAGATCGTTCAGACGACTCTGAACGATCTCAGTCTGTTTCTACGGGAGCTCATTTCTGCCAAAACAAAAAAACAAGTTTGGAAAAGTAAAGTCAAAGTAAAAATACTCACGACACAAAAACGTCACTAAAAAAGTCATTTCCTCGACACTCCGTGTCAGGATCTCGATTTGGTCTCTTTGATTTTGACTTTCTTCCTCGGAAACTTTTAATCTTATTTTCATAAATCTAAATTAGGAAACTACTTGATTTACTATTTAATCATATCTAATATCTCCGAATTCTGATTTAAATCGTCGCTGTCCTGATTTATGTCATAATCCTGGCTCGGCTTTCTGTCATCTTGATTTAGTTCCTAATAAGTCGTATTTTTTATTCAAAATGACAATTTCAAAAAAAGACCAAATCCTGACTTTCTAAATCAGATTCTCAAAAATCAGCCTTTCAACGCATCTTCCCATAATCCTGATTTATGTCTTCAGTCTCCATGAATCTTTTTAATATTTCTCATTTTCACCGACATTTTTCAATCTTTCCGTCTCTTGTTTAAATAAATCAAAATGAAGAATCTGAGTTTTGATTTAACATCTTTAATATCTCATGATTCTGATTTAAAAAGCCACAGTTCCTTCTCACATTCCCACAATCTTAATTCATCTCATAATCCTGACTCTTTTCTGTCGTCTTAATTTAGTTTGTAATGATGATTTTTAATTCAAAGTGACGATGAATTAAAAAAAAAAAATTTCCAATTCAACAGAAAAAGTTCAGCTTTCAACTCATCCTGTAACCCTGATTTATGTCCGATAATCTCGATTTGTTTTCTGATATTGACTTTTATCTCATAATTACGATCTCAGGATTTTGTATTTTACTTTAGTAAATCATAATTAATATTCTGTGTAATTTATATCAGAATCTTGATTTTGACTTAATAACTTAAAATCTTAAATATCTCATAATTCTGACTGGAAAAAGTCACCATATCTTCACTTTCTCATCGTCTTCATTTACTGTCAAATTAGCATTTTTACTCATTATCTTGACTTTTCTTTAATCTTGATTTAATGTCTAATAACTTTCTTTAAAAATCAAAAAGATTATTTAATCAGAGTCCAGATCTTGACCTCCTTAATCAAAGTCAAATCAGTAGTTAGACTGTCAATTTATTGCTGCATAATCCAGATTTCTGTCTCATAATCTTATACTTTTTAATAATTCTCTCACCTTTTCACTCTCTATCGTGATCTTGACTGTTTTATAATTTAATGATTCAGAAAGTCGTGAAATTAATCTTGAAAAGTTAAACTTTGATCGTGAGTATTTTTATATTTATTTCTAAATTCATATCAGTTTTTTGGGTTTTTTGGCTAAAATGTGCTCCTGTAGTTTTCCCAGGGGCCTCACTTATGAAAAATCAGTGGACTTCACATCAGGATCTTTGTTTAAAGCAAAGTTTTTGGCTTTTGGATGCAACTTTATTTTTGGTGAGCGAGGTCCTGAAGTTTGTGATCATATCTTGAGTTCACTGTGACTGTTTACTGGCTGTCTGTGTGCGAGGCAGCGGCACTGAGAGCGTCTTTACTTCCTACTGTTTCATGTTCAGACAGACACGACAAATCAAACCGCAGCCAAACTCATCATGGACTACAGTAAGGGACTGTGCGTTATTAGTGAGAGGACGGTGGTGAGTGGCTTTGGGAAAATTCCCTCCGCCATAAATGAGTTATTTGATTTTAAAAACTGACTCTTTGATGTTTGAAACATAAATTTCAAACATCAAGTTTCAAATCTAAAAATTGCCAAATTTAAAAAAAAAAAAAAAGCCAAATTGTTTACTTTAAAAATTGTCACATTATTTTCAAGAAAAAAATATCGCCAAAATGTTTTCTTTTAAAGTCATCAATAATATAAAATGATAAATTTTGGTTATATTTAAAGAAAGAATCTTTTCTTGAAAACAATGTGGCAGTTTTTATTTTATTTAAAATGTTGTCACTTTATTTATCTTTACAAAAAAATGGCGTATTTCTGTTTTTCCCTCAAAATTTTTGGCTTTTTTATTTAATTTTAAAAAATTGGTGATTTATTTTAAAAGAAAACAAGCCTTCCGATTCATGGTCTGAAAAGAAAATACAAAATTCATCCATTTAAAGTTGTCAAGCTCTTCCCTAAAGCCAAAATCAAAACCACAAGCCCTCCTTAGTGCTTAAAAAATTATTTCACATGCCCCTCCTTTTTTTGCACCACCCCTCCCCTCTCATAAATAACGAACAGTCCCTTATTATAATAAAAGTTTAGTAGAGTTCAGTAGATGGGCTGCTTTGTACTGCTAGCATGTCGGTTAGCGTGTTAGCCTCATAGTCTCATATTAGCGTCATGTGATGTAGCCCGTCAGCTTCCAGTGTTCGGTCTCAGTTGTTGTTGTGTTACCTCTGCTGCACTGTTCTCTGACGAAAAAAAAACTAAAATTAAATCTACGATTAAAATAATTCAAGAGCATGAGTGCCAAAACAGCTGCTGTTAGCGGCTAGCTAACATTAGCTACAAGCTGAATTAAATTTAGCTCTGGTGGTTTCAAAGTTAGCCCAACTTAAGATCTGAGTTGTTAATTAACTGTTTTGTTAGCCAGTTAGCAAGCTAAAGAAGCAAGCTAACACTAGCTAGCTAACTAGTGTTAGCATGCTACCTAGGCAGTTGAGTTTGGGAAATATTAACTACTGAAAAAAAGTCAGAAAAATTAGAACTGAAGAACAAATTAATGAAGAACATGTGAATTACTCAGAGGAAAAGAGCCATTATCAAGTAATGCAAACGTTAGCTTGTGAGCCAACGAATATGTAGCTAACTACTGGTTAGCTAGTATTTCTGAATGTACTAATTAATTTTCCAAACTTTAGACCTTCTCTGTAAATGAGCCAAGTTATTTGCCCATCTGAGGTAACAACCTAATGCTAGCTAGCTAGCTAACCAATGTTAGCTTGTTACAGATTAAGCATTTGAGATTGAAGGTTATGCTAAAGTTAGCTGGTAAGATTTAGCTAACTCCTCACAGAAATGGTATCACAGCAGTCAAATGCCACTTAATTTGGTACACCTGCAACGCTGGCAAGATAACCTGTTAGCTCATTAGTAATCTTAGATATCAAGCTAATGCTTGCGCCATGTTAGTTAGCATTTTCCGTGCTACCCAAATGGTGCCATGTTAGCATCATGGTTGTCATTAGTTTGCTTGTTAAATTGTTCAACTCTGCAAAAAAAATTACAACAAATTGGTAAAACAAAATTTACAATTTAAATTATGTCTTGAAAAAGAGCGGGAAAACAGCCATGAATCATTATCAAAGTCTTCGTTAGCTTGTTACCTCATTAGCATCAGGTGATCTAAGATAGATGTGTTAAAGGTTGCTACAGGACAAATAGCGGAGGTTGTTTGGCACAAATTAAGATTTATATTATTGTAAAATCGTCAAGTGAATCAATAGATAAAATATCAATTCTGATAATTCACTGAATGTTTTACAGCATTTAGGAATTAATAACCCCACCCCCCAATCAGTATTCAGCTCATTTTCTGTCTTCTATGTCATCAAAACTGAATGTTGTGTTTTTTTGTTTTTTCGGACAGTTGGTCAGAGTAAACTGTGAAATGTGGGAGTATTTTGACATATTTTTATTATAAGTATTGTAGCAGTGTGGCAGAGGTAATTGAGCTAGCTCGTGTTGGCTAGCTGGGTGGTGTTAGCTGGTTGGCTGTAGTCCATGAAATAAAAAGTATTAATAGTTAAATGTTAAATTGCCATAAACGCCTTGTTGTGCCATAAACACACCAGATCAATGTTTTACTGTGTTTAAAGGTCAGTTTTATATTTTATTTTTTGTATTCAGTTGTGATTTAGTTGTTTTTTTTTACTGTAACTGTAATGTGGGGAACAAGGATGCGAAACACGGCTTCAAACTTCACCTAGCAACAAGTGAGGAGATGAAATCTGATTGGACGAAAAATCCTTGACTCCCGAAAGCTCTTATCCAATCAGATGCCCCGACATCTCACCTTCTGTCTGTTCTCTGATCTTAGTAAAAATCTGAATCTGTCTAAGATGCACTGGATCTTCATCGTCATCTTCATCACCATCATCATCTTCGTCATCATCCTCACCTTTTGCCAAATGTAGTTTTTGTTGTGAAAAGGGGCATTTCTCTTGTTTTTTGTTCTTTTTGATACTTTGTCCATGACTCTTCCGTTGTGTTGATGAAAAAAAATGAGGAAGAAGTTGGAACAAAAAGTAAAAAGACACAAAAAGACCAACTCAAGGCAGCTACGTATGAGTGACTACTGTAAAATGACTAACTAATAAAGAAGCAATGGGTTCGTTTTTACAGCTGGCTGCTGGTTTGTTCATCAACAATTTAACATCGATCAGAAACACAACAAGTCAAAGGAAAGTTTGTTTATTTCTGACTTCATTTACGATTCTTATAACTTTATTATTTAAACTTAATTTAATTAACTGGTGCCACAACCTGTGGTACTACTGAACGTTAGTGCATCTGTGAGTTGTATTAGTACATGCTTTGTATATTTGCTACATTTATCTGACAGAAATTATTTTTTTAAAAAGAGTTTCTGATTAGCCACTTTGAACCTGAGCGAATTGGCTTGATTAATTTCTAAATCAAGGGAATAAATCACAATTTTAAATATTACATGGGGGGGTGCTCCAAAATCATGAAAATACTCACTTTTATAATAATGGTACTACTAATAATAATTGTTACTACTACTACTAACTGCTACTACTACTACTTAATTATAATAATGATAATAAATAACACTAATATAGTAATAATGATACTGCTACTACTACTACAACTAATAATATTAATTATTATTATTATGACAATAATTAAAACAACAGTAGTAATATAAATGATTTCTGCAGTGCAGTTTATACATGAAGTGCATTACAAAGTGTTTTACAAACAACGTTTTCAATTAACACAATAACATAATAATAGATGATATGCAACACTAAATTGTGTAAATCAGAAATGCTTTAGAGGAAAGAAATTTAAAAAACATTAGTCTTATATTTTGTGTTCAAAGACAATTTTGAAGGTGTTTTTTTTTTTTTGTGTTTGAACTTTAAAAAAAAAAAAAGTTTACAGATAAATATAATGCACGAAAAAAGAAATCCCTTCAAAGTGTTCAGTATTTTCTGCTGCTGCTTTAACACGACCGCTTGTTTGGGATTGCAATTTCATCTCCAATAATTTTCCACAGCAATTAATTAAAGTTTACATCATGAAAACGTGTATTTACTGACTTTAAAACAAATTTTGCAGAAAAAACCCCCAGAAATTTGAATCCACGCGCGTGCGTGTTTGCGCGTGCACGAAGGTGCGCGCAATAAGGGAGCAAACGGGGTCGCGCGGGAAATCGATGAGAGGAGTGTACTGCTGCGTTCAGGTGCTCCTCGTACACTCTAAGTTGCCGCTTTAGTGCCCTTTTATATTCTTTGGTTTTATCTTTTTTTAATCTTTATTTGCAATAATATCAGAAACTTGATTTATTTAAAAGATATCCGACAATCTGAACAAACAGTAAATATTGTCAGTTTACTGCATTTATCTGACAGACTCAGATCATCAGAGTGTAACCAAGTATATCTACACTGAGGAAGTAGTACTTTGACTGCAGTCAAAGATCCGAGTACTTCATTCCAAGAGGTGTGGACTCGAGTCACATGACTTGGACTCAAGTCACAAATTTAATAACCTCAGAATCAGCTCGACAGTATCAAAAAAGACTCGCAACTCGAGTTTGACTTTCACACCAATGACTCGTGACTTCACTTATCAGATCATTCGCATGATTTAACAGCCAATCAGGTCGCAGGAGGGAACCAACATTTAAAAACAAACAAATTAATAAACAAACATAATTTTGTTTGTGCACAAAAACGACGAGTTGGTAAACAAAAACCAGCTGCAGAGTGTAAACTCGCAAAATTACAAACACAAAGACTGTAAAATAAACAAACACACTAAAAAACAGTCAGGATTCAGGACTCGAGCCTCAGAGTTAAGGACTCGGGACCTGTCAGTCTTAACTCAGGACTTGCCTGTTTTGACACGGGACTTGATTCACGACTTGCCTGTTTTTATTTTGGACTTGTCAGTCCTGACTTGATTTGAGTTGAAACTCGAGTTGAGAACTGACTTGGGACTTGCCTGTTTTAACTTGGTTTTAGACTCAGCATTTGTCAGTCTTGATTTGGGACTTCACTTGGGACTTTCGCATTGACTCGAGACTGCAGCTTGGGACTTGACTTCTTTGACTGCCTTGTAGAACTTGTCAATCTTGACTTGTGACTTGCCTATTTTGACTTGGGAATTTGCTTTGGACTTTCTTGGGACGTGTCTCAGTAGGCTACTTGCCTTTATGACTTGGGACATGTCAATCTTGACTTGGGAATTGACTTTTTGATTTTGGACTTGACACTTTAGTGCAAAGTCTTTATCTTGCATTTTCTTGTTTTGTCGTTGTCTTGTTTTATTAGTTTTTGTTTTGTTTGTTTACAAAAAAACTAAAAAACTAAATTTAAACTATAGATCCGTCCACCGCGCGGTGTTAAAAAGTCCGTCGGTCCCTGAAGGTCGCACGTCGCCCTACCAGCGCGTGATATCCCTCCGCGGGAGAGGAGCGCGCGGCCCTTTCCCTCGCGACAACAGGATGCGAACGGGCGGCGGTGAAGCTACGACACGTTAACGGCCGTGAACACTTCCCGAGAGAGAAAACACCGAGCCAGCACCGGGGAAACTCCCGCCTCTTCACACCGACAGAGAACCGCCCCGAGGCCGCAGCACCGACGGAGCTCCGTGGAAGAAAATAATCCGCTGAGGGCGCTGCGCGGCAACCGAACCTGTCAGCTACCGACCGACCGACCGGGAGAGAGAGCGCGAGCACCGGGGACAGATGGAGCTCATCACGATCCTCGAGAAAACCGTCTCTCCAGGTGAGTGTCCCCGCCGCCCCGCGTCCCGGCGGGCCGGCCAGCGGGGCTGAGAGCCGGGGCGGGAGCTGCGGAGCGCCGGGCAAAGTTTCGGGAGGGAAAAGCCTCGCTAGCTGCTAGCTGCTGATGCTAACCGGCTAACGGCCTGAAGCAGCGCAGATTCCGCGGGTGACTCCGCACTCTGTCGGGCTCTGATTCCCGCCTGACGGGGGGACTCACCTGCCAGGCCGCCCAGGTGAGCCTCAAATACGCTGTCACGTTGTAATAATGCCGGTGTAGCTCCGCGGAGGCCGGTGTGACAGCCGGGCGCAGCCGGGGAGGAGCACCGACCCTGCCCATGCCTCCGTTAGCAGCTCCGCTGTTAGCCTGTTAGCTCGGATCATTCAAACTGTCGGCCGCTTCCTCGCCACCTGTCCCGGCTAACGTCCCCTCAAAGCCGCCGACAGGAGAGAAAACTCCCCACTGGGTGTCACATTAACCACCTGCCGCGTCTTTAAACGGAGTTACCGGCCGTTGAACCGGTTTGTTGTCCGTTAGTAAAACTTTGTTTCTGTCACTTCAAACGTGTCCCGGCGGCCCGGCTAACGTTAGCATGCTAACCCCGGATCTGATGCTGCACGGCGGCTAACGCGCACGTTGGAGCCTCGCGGTGTCTCCGGTCTGACCGGGGCGTGTGGATCAGACCGCGATGTCACTCATCGGTGCATCGTAACCGACAAAGCTCAGTGTGTTGTGATTAGAGCAGCTGCTGAACCCGTTTAACCGGCTCGGTAACAGCTCACACCGGAACCTCCGGACTCATGTTAGCCTTCCTGCTAACCGTCAGCTAACGAGCCCCTCTCCCTCCTCCCCCCTCTCCCCCCTCTGTCTCCTCAGATCGGAATGAACTGGAGGCGGCACAGAAGTTTCTGGAGCAGGCGGCGATAGAGAACCTGGTCAGTATGCTGCTGGGGTCACTGGTGTGGTTACTGCTGGGGTCACTGGTGCTACTGGTGGTGTTGGGAGAAGCTAACAGCAGCGTGGGGGGAGCAGAGAGGAGCTCCGGACAGCTGGAGCCCGCCCGGCTTCTCCTCTGCTGCTGCTGCTGCCCCCCCCCCCCCCCCCCCCCTCCACACCCACCAACACAAACCACACAAACACACACACACACACACTCACACTCACACACACACACACACACACACACACACACACACACACTCACTCACACTCAGTCAGCATTTCATGCAGGCAGCTGCTCTCTGATGTGGCTGCAGATTTGTGATCAGATTCTTCACCATCGAACACAGAAATTAACAAAATATAAAACAGATGCTTCAAATCTCTGAATATATCTTAAAATCAATTTCATAAATACTACTTGTGTTATGTTATGTTATGTTGGTGTTATGACCTCAGTTTGTAGGAATTATGTTATATAAAAGTCAACGGTTTATTTATTTGATTAATTTAAGCAGAAAAAAAGCTCTTGAGATTAAAAATCTTTTGCAGAACGTCCTGGCCGAGACGAGTTACAGACATCATGGAGCAAAAATACAAAATCAAAATATACAACTCCAAAAGAAATCATATACAACTTTAAAAGAACACAAAATAAAGTTAGCACAAGGAAGGACTAAAAAGTCCGTTAACATACGTGATTTAAAAAACCCCATTAAAAATAAGACAGTTAAAAGCAGCCGAGCTCCCCGACTTTCCCCGACATTTGCTAATTTCTGATATTTAGGGAAAATGCAGCTGGACCAGAATCTCAAAAAGAAACTTTTTACACTTCATTTTAAAAAATGACTAAGTTTTAACTACTGATAGAGAAAAACCTTCTGTTTTCTTTCCTTTAACCCTTTGAAACCCGATTCAGCATCAGTTTATTTTGTGCTGCGTTCAGACTCGACAGATTATCGGCCCGGCTGATCATTGGGGATAATTATGGGTCCTTGAGAAGTCATGGAAAAGTTAAGAAATACTGTCTGTGCAGATGTGTGGAAACAAACGGGTTAACTGATACAGAACAAATGGAAAAACAGGAAGTCGAGTACAAGAAGCTAAAACATCATTTTATCGACATCTAAAGGGTTAATTCACCCTAATTTCGAAGGTTTACGTGCTTATGAGACGTTTCTGAATGCAGCGTGAGAAAGCTGATGTTAGTCTGGGTCTCAAAGGGTTAAATGTGGGTCATCAGATGACTATTTAAAAAATATGTCTGCCAATGTAATCGGCCAAGTATGGCACAAACCATGCGCCGCCGTCTGGCTGCGGCCCGCCGTGGAGGCCGCGTCAACGCCACAAAGTCGAGCTCTGTCCCGTCCAGCTACGCTCCGTCTGTCCCGTCCAGCTACGCTCCGTCTGTCCCGTCCAGCTACGCTCCGTCTGTCCCGTCCAGGTACGCTCTCGGGTACTGAAACGTGGTGCAGATAGATTTAACTTGAACAATCATTACCATGGCAACGACACGTCATCAGAAGTTTAGTTTTAACTGTCAGAAATAATCCAGACGTTTGTTCGGCTGTTTCACATAAATACAAACAAAAAAATCACACAATAAACGCTTTAAATGACCACAGACGTCACGAAAAGTGCATCACTACCACAACAATAATAATAATAATAATAATAATAATAATAATAATAATAATAATAACTAATAATCACTTTTGATAACACCTTTTAAAAACAGAGTCTACAAGGTGAAGCAGAAGCAACAGGAAACTGACCCGAGAAACAATTCCAAAATAAAACTCACAATAAACGTGGCGTGGCTGAAAGCTGGGCGAGGTTTTACAAACCGAACACGATAAGAATGAATGAATGCAGCGAATCCCACAAACACACGGAAACTGCCGAAAACACCGGAGGTTTATTTTATGTTTGGACAAACGTTTTGGCAGAAGTGTCCCTAAACTGATGGTGTCTGTTTTTGATGATTATAAATTTGTCTTGAATTTGATTGAGTGGCATTGAAAAGTCTTGAATGTACCTCTGCTGAAGCTTCACGTGAATATTCAGACAGTTTCTTTCTGTCCGGCTGCTGGAATCCAAAATCGACCCGCCGCTCATTAGATGGATGTTTTTGTGGCTGCAGAGTTCAGCTAATCCAGCAGCCGCTGAATTTCACCAGCATTTGGCTGATCCTGATTTCCAACCCTGGTCCTTAAAAACGCTTAAAAGGTATTGAATTCATGAATAAAACAACGAGGCCTTCAGTTTTCATTCAGATGTCTTAAATCAAAAGTCTTTATGAGTCGTGAAATGTCAAAATAACATTTTATTTTTTTAAGAATAAAATTTACCACCAAAAGCCAGAATTTTCCCAGTTTAAACCAGTTCTGACAGTTTTCGCTGGACTGGAATGATTCATGTAGCAAACAACATTTGGTGAAAATATTTCGGGAAAAAAGAGAGACCTGAAGCCTTTTAAAGGGTCAGTTCACTGATGGCAGACGGAGCCGAAGTGCTTGAAGTTCTTATTGTTTAGTTCCTAATATGATGAGCACAGTCGTCTCACTCAATCTGTCTCCTCCTCCTCCTCCCTCCTCCTCCTCCTCCTCCTCCTCCTCCTCCTCCTCTTCCCCCCTCAGCCCACCTTCCTGGTGGAGTTGTCGAAGGTGTTGGCGAACCCGGGAACACTCAGGTTGCTCGAGTCGCTGCTGGTCTGCAGGTGAAGAACTCTCTGACCTCCAAAGACCCCGACGTCAAGACGCAGTACCAGCAGAGATGGCTGGCCATCGACGCCAACGCTCGCCGCGAGATCAAGAACTACGTAAGGGCTCTGAGGACGTCCCCGCCGTCGTCTCCTGTTCATCTCATGTCTCTGCTGTCCTCACGTGTCTCTGTCTGTCCGTCAGGTTTTACAGACGCTGGGCACGGAGACGTACCGACCCAGCTCGGCGTCGCAGTGCGTCGCTGGATCGCCTGCGCAGAGATCCCCGTGAACCAGTGGCCCGAGCTGATCCCGCAGCTGGTGGCCAACGTCACCGACCCCACCAGCACCGAACACATGAAGGAGTCCACGCTGGAGGCCATCGGATACATCTGCCAGGACATCGTGAGTGAGCGCACACACCCTCACAGGACGCCGCCGCAACTTCAAATTTAAACTCAGAGCGACGCGTCATCGCGGCTCTCTGTCACCACAGGGTTCATACTGTCATGAAAAACCTGGAAAAGTCCTGGAAACTTTCAAACAGCGATTTCCAGACCTGTAAAAGTTTTTGAAAACTAAATTTACTCTGATAGTTTTGGAAAAGTCTCAGAATTTCAGTTTGTGAGAATTTTGTTTCTCATATCTGTATAATAACACATGATGTGTTCAGAGACCGTCGGAAATTAGAAACAATTTCTGTTTCTACAGTTTCTGGCTGATAAATGTTTCATTTTTGGTCATTTTTGAAGAAAACATGCCTTCCAGGATGGGATGTTTTCTTTGAAAAAGAACTATACGTTTTTAAAACAAAAAAGTTTCTTAATTTTCGAAGATTAAACATTATTAAAGAATCCTCTCTTTAAAAAAAAAAGCAAAAATTTGAATGGAAAAAAAGCAAATTTTTTTTGAAAATCATCAAAAGTGTTTAAAGAAAAGAATCGCAAAAAAATTGCATTTTTAAAATAATATATATATTTAAAAGCTGTTGTGCAGTAATAAAGCGTAAAGGAGCGCCGTGCTTCAGAGAATGTGTGGTCTTACACATTTGCCTTGAAATCCTGGAAAAATCTGAATAAAAACATGCATGAGCCCTGCAGACAGAAACCTGCGAGTGTGTAAATGTGAGAAAAACTGACGCTGATGACTCTCACTGCGTCCCAACATTAACCCTTTAAATCAGTTGACCTTTGACCTCCTCTGAGTCATTCAGCCGTCAGGTGGTCCGTGCGCACGCTGACGTCGGTTTGTGGTTCCTTCAGGACCCGGAGCAGCTGCAGGAGAACGCCAACCAGATCCTGACCGCCATCATCCAGGCATGAGGAAGGAGGAGCCCAGCAACAACGTCAAACTGGCCGCCACCAACGCCCTGCTCAACTCGCTCGAGTTCACCAAAGCCAACTTCGACAAGGAGGTGACCGCCAACGCCACACGTCCTGTTCTCACACGCGCCACACTTCCTGTACTCACACGCGCCCCACTTCCTGTCATCACATGCACCCCACTTCCTGTCCTCACATATGCCCCACTTCCTGTCCTCACATATGCCCCACTTCCTGTCCTCACATATGCCCCACTTCCTGTCCTCACATATGCCCCACTTCCTGTCCCATCAGGGTAGATTTTCTGAAAGGCCTGCAGGTTTGGAAGACAAAAAAAAAAAAAAAAAAAAACACCAAAGAATTTGTAAAGGAAAAAAAAAGCTTTTCTTTGAAAATCACCCAAAAAATTTTTTAAACCCAAAATATATTAATAGAAAAACAAAAACAAAACTAAAATTTTTATCTTAAAAATCAGCAAAAGTTGTAAATAATACACGGCATTTGTCTTTTTTCTCAAGTTTTTCGAAGAGAAAAAAGTTTTTGTTCTTGAGAAATCAAACAGAAGTCCCCAAATTCTGTTTAAAATACTCAGTTCTGATCCTGCTCTCAATTTAATAGTTACATTTGCCTTAAAGTCCTGGAAATGTCCTGGAAAGTTATTGGCATAAATGTGTCTGAACACTGAGTGATGATGATCAGAGTTTTATTGTGAAAGAAATGCTTATAGTTTCCTTCCTGTGTTTCAGACGGAGAGACACTTCATCATGCAGGTGGTCTGTGAAGCTACACAGTGTCCCGACACCAGAGTGAGTGTTGACTCCTGTCCCCAACATGTCCCCCGCACTCTGTCCCCTACACTCTGTCCCATGTCTCCTGTCTGACGTGTTGTGTCTCTGCCTGCGTGGTGCGTTCAGGTGCGTGTGGCGGCCTTACAGAACCTGGTGAAGATCATGTCTCTGTATTATCAGTACATGGAGACGTACATGGGTCCAGCTCTGTTCGCGGTGAGCGCGCACACACACACACACACACACACACACACACACACACATGCAAACATGTCAGCATCAGTCCTAATCAGAAATATTAAATATTCATTAACTGAATTTTAACCCTTTAAATGCCTTTTTTTCCACAATGCCACAATGTTTTTAGATGAAAAACTCAAAAAATGAATTATTTTAAATCTACTACATGCTGAGCTGGAAATTCTCAGATTAAACTAAAATACACAATCTGGATGAATATTTCTGCCATATGTACGAACACAGCCAACATTATCAAAACATGAAGAAAGAATAGAGCCTAAAATGTACCAAACTGTCCCTAAGGGGTTAATAACAACCAGTCTCTAAGGGTTAATAACAACCAGTCTCTAAAGGGTTAATAACAACCAGTCTCTACAGGGTTAATAACAACCAGTCTCTACAGGGTTAATAACAACCAGTCTGTAAGGGGTTAATAACAACCAGTCTCTAAAGGGTTAATAACAACCAGTCTCTACAGGGTTAAACATGCACCAGTCTCTAAAGGGTTAATAACAACCAGTCTCTACAGGGTTAATAACGGTCTGTAAGGGGTTAACTGTGTTAATCAGTGTGTTTTTGGTCGATGAGGAGAAATCATGCACCACTCTGACAGCGTGATGGAAAACACAACCACAACAACCTGAGACCAGCACACACAACCAGACTGATCCACGTTTCAGACTGAAGCTGCAGCTGATCCACCCATTCATCACTCTCCTCCTTTTTCTTCTCTCCTCCTCCTCTATCTCCTCCTTTCTCTCTCCTCCTCCTTTATCTCCTCTCTCCTCCTTTCTCTCCTCTCTTTCTCTTCTCTCCTCTTTTCTCTCTCCTCCTCCTCTGTCTCCTCCTCTCTCCTCCTCCTTTCTCACCTGTCTGCCTCTTTTGTCTCCTCCTTTCTCTCCTCTCTCCTCCTCCTCTCTCTCCTCTCTCCTCCTCCTTTTCTTCTCTCCTCCTCCCTCTCTCTTCCTCCTTTCTCTCCTCCTCCTTTTTCTCCTCCTTTCTCTCCTCTCTGCCTCTCTCCTCTCCTCCTCTCTCCTCCTTTCTCTCCTATCTCCTCCTCCCTCTCCTCCTTTCTCACGTCTTCTCATCTTTTCTCTCTCTTACTCCTTTCTCTCCTCCTCCTCCTTTCTCTCTTCCCTTCCTCTCTCCTCCTCTTTTTCCTCTTTCTCCCTCCTCCTTTCTCACCTTTCTCCTCCTCCTTCTCCTCTCTCCCCCTCCTCCTCCTTTCTCTCCTCTCTCCTCCTCCTCCTCAGATCACCATTGAGGCGATGAAGAGTGACATCGATGAGGTGGCGCTGCAGGGGATCGAGTTCTGGTCCAACGTGTGTGATGAGGAGATGGATCTGGCCATCGAGGCCTCGGAGGTCTGTGGAACAACCGCAAACGGCGACACGTCATCTCGCCTTATTAACCCCGCCCCCTCTGACCGCTCTGTTTGTTCTCGTCCAATGGCAGGCCTCGGAGCAGGGCCGGCCCCCGGAGCACACCAGTAAGTTCTACGCCAAAGGGGCCCTGCAGTACCTGGTCCCCATCCTGACCCAGACCCTCACCAAACAGGTAGCACTCCTGCTCCTCAGGTACTCTGTAACCGCTCCGTACGCACGCCGCCACGCCACCTCTGACCCCAATCCTCTTTCAGGACGAGAACGACGACGACGACGATTGGAACCCGTGCAAGGCGGCCGGCGTGTGTCTGATGCTGCTCGCCACCTGCTGCGAGGACGACGTGGTCCCTCACGTCCTGCCGTTCATCAAAGAGCACATCAAAAACCCCGACTGGCGCTACAGGGACGCCTCCGTCATGGCGTTCGGATCCATCCTGGAGGGACCTGAGCTCAACCAGCTCAAACCACTCGTCATACAGGTCAGTGACACGTTAACCAATGTTTTTAGGACTATTCTAGGATGTTAAGACATTTTTAGAACATTTTTAGGATGTTTTTAGGGCCCTTTTAGGATGTTAGGACACTTTGAGGATGTTAGGACATATTTTTAGGATTTTAAAGTGTGAATCACTTAAATTTGGTCTTGAATCAGGAGACCGTTGGGGGCCACCCGGCACCTTGTCGGGGTCCACATTTGGCCGGCGGGCCGTAGGTTGCGTATCACTGAGTTAACCGCTGGTCACGCAGGTCGGTCTCTAACCAGTTAACCCCTCGTGGTGCAGGCGATGCTGACCCTGATCGAGCTGATGAAGGACCCCAGCGTGGTGGTGAGGGACACCACGGCGTGGACGGTGGGGAGGATCTGCGAGCTGCTGCCCGAAGCCGCCATCAACGAAGTCTACCTGGCCCCCCTGCTGCAGTGCCTGATCGAGGGCCTGGGGGCCGAGCCCAGGGTGGCCTCTAACGTCTGCTGGGTGAGCTGCTGAAGAGTTCCTCCTCCCGCTCCTCCTCCTCCTCCTGCTGCTCCTCCTCAGCTCTGACCTCCTGTCTGCTCCTCCCTGTCAGGCCTTCTCCTCTCTGGCTGAAGCTGCGTACGAAGCCACGGACGCCGCGGAGGACCAGGAGGAGCCCAGCACCTACTGCCTGTCCTCCTCCTTCGAAATCATCGTTCAGAAACTCCTCGAGACCACAGACAGGTGAGGGGGCGGGGTTAAGTCAGGTCATGTCTGTCACATGACGTCCTGCGTCCCCGCGTGTTTGACGGCTCCCTGCTGCAGTCACTTCCTGTCGTCTGATCTGAGGTCAAATCCGAATCTCAGTAATCAGCTGAAAATCAGAGCGTTTGTGTTTGTGTGACCTCAGAATGAGACGTTTGTGTCGACTCGGGGAGCTCCTCGTCTGAGACCGCCGCGTTTCTACAGGAACCCAGAACGGACAAACTAAACAGCTGACACACAGACACACTCGGGTTTTCATGCATGCTCGGCACATTTCAGTGAAATCCGCCTTAATATTTCTTAAACAAAAAAGTGGAAACATTTCACGAAAAGTCATAATATTTCTGAAAATTAAAGTTGAGTAACATTTTATACTAAAAAATTGTAATATATAATTTAAAAATCACATATTGCTGGAAAAATAGTCAAAACATTTTAGAGAAAAAGTGCAAATATTTTAAAGAAAAAAAATCGAGTAATGTTAAAACTATTTTGTGAAAAAACGTAATATTTTGAAAAAAGAAAGCTTTAATTATTCAAGAAAAAAAGCCCCAATATATTTTACCAAAAAAAGTCAGAATATTTTAGGACAACAAAGTCTTAATATACCAGGTTTTTTTAAAAAAAAGCAAAGTTGAACATTTTTTTAAAAAATATAAAATTATTTTTTGGCATTTTTGCCGTTATCAGATAGGACGGATCAATGGTGTTAACTGGCCCCGCCAAGTTGAACATTTTGAGAAAATATGATGTTTTTTTCGGTCTTTTTCCTCGGTTAAAATCAGCTGGTTGTTTCGGAGGCGGAGACATCCGAGGACGACCAGGAGACGATTCAGCTGGAGGACGTTAAACTCCCGTGTGCTCTGATTTTTATTTTTCTGTACGACAGCAGTGGTTGTGATTTGGTCTGTGTAAATGGAAGCCTGGTTGCCATAGTGACGACGACGATGACGATGATGATGATGACGATGATGACGATGATGACGATGATGACGATGACGATGACGACGACGATGATGATGATGACGATGACGATGACGATGATGATGTGTTTGGTTGTGCAGGCCCGACGGTCACCAGAACAACCTGCGCTCTGCAGCCTACGAGGCTCTGATGGAGATCGTGAAGAACAGTGCGAAGGACTGTTACCCCGCCGTGCAGAAGACCACGCTGGTCATCATGGAGAGACTGCAGCAGGTCCTACAGATGGAGGTGAGGGGGGTCTTCAGTTAACTCTTTGAAGCCTGGACCTTTGACGTTTCTCTAGAAAATAAGGAGAAAAAAAAGGCAATGAGCAAGAAATTCCTGCAAACTGCAAATAAATGGTAAAAGATTTATTTATTTTATTTTATTTATTTGACAGGAACAAACAGTAACATTGATGCCGTAACAAGAAAAAATAACCTGAACAAGAAGGGAAAAAATAAATATACAGAAATGAATTATTCTACTTGCATATTTATGTAATTATTATTTAATTTTTTTCCAGGTCATTGCCATGTTTTATTTCTCCCACTTTTGTGTAATATTTAAGGAATTTTCTTGTAACTTGCTAATTTTTTAGGTCATTTTTTATAAAGTTGCTTAATACCCTTTTCTTATTTTCCTACTAGATAATAAACAAAACAAAAACAGGAAACAATGTCAAGAAAGCAAATTATTCTGAATATATATTTAATTATTTAAGGTTTTTTTGTTATTTCCTTTTTTTTTTTTTTTTTTTTTTTGTGTGATAATTCTCAGGATTTTATTTCATGCTTTTTTGGGGTCATTTTTTTGTTTAATACCTTTTTCTTATGTTGAAAGAAAAGTTGGCCAGTTTGTTCTGTTTTTTAAATTCGTCAGTTAACCCTTTGAGACTTGGATAGTCACTTTTTTTAAAATGTAAATCAGGAAAATAAAAGCAGCTACGTTCAGAGCCGTGATGTTTTGCCTGAATTAAGTAAACGTCTTCCTGTGTGATGACATCACTTCCTGTGTCTCCAGTCTCACATCCAGAGCACGTCGGACAGAATCCAGTTCAACGACCTGCAGTCGCTGCTGTGTGCCACTCTACAGGTGAGACCGCACACCTGAGCGCCGCGCCGCCACGCTCTTACTGTGGCGGAGTCAGAGGCCTGGTGTTGATGCTCTTATTGTGACGGTGCGAGTGTTTCCTGTGTGTTGCAGAACGTCCTGCGTAAGGTGCAGCATCAGGACGCCCTGCAGATCTCTGACGTGGTCATGGCGTCTCTGCTCAGGATGTTTCAGAGCACCGCCGGCTCCGGGGGCGTCCAGGAGGACGCTCTGATGGCCGTGTCCACGCTGGTGGAAGGTACGCACTCTCTAACACACACACACCCACAGCAGAGGACAGAGGACAGAGGACGGGGGACAGTGTGTGTGCTGACTACTGTTGTGTGTGTTTCAGTTCTGGGCAGCGACTTCCAGAAATACATGGATGCCTTCAAACCTTTCCTGGGAATCGGACTGAAGAACTACGCCGAGTATCAGGTGCGTCTCCAAGAAAAAAGCCTAATTATTTATTTGATTTTAAATTGACAAAATAATTCAAAGAAATTCTACAAACCTCGCTGATGATGATGATGATGATGATGATGATGATGATGATGATGATGATGATGATGATTTTGTGTGTGTGTGTGTGTGTGTTTCAGGTGTGTCTGGCGGCGGTGGGTCTGGTGTGTGACCTGTGCAGAGCTCTGATGTCCAACATCCTGCCTTACTGTGACGAGATCATGCAGCTGCTGCTGGAGAACCTCGGGGTGAGGAGCTCCGTCTCACTCTCATTGCGCCTCCTCCTCCTCTCCTCTCTCCTCCTCCTCCTCCTCCTTCTCTTCCTCTCTCCTCTCTCCTCTTCTCACCTCCTTCTCTCCCCTCTCCTCTTCTGTCCTCCTCTCCTCTTCTCTCCTCTCTCCTCTTCTCTCCTCTCCTCTTCTGTCCTCCTCCTCCTCCTCTCCTTGTCTCTCCTCCTCTCCTTGTCTCTCCTCTCTCCTCCTCCTCCTCCTCCTCTCCTCTTCTCTCCTCTCTCCTCTTCTCTCCTCTCCTCTTCTGTCCTCCTCCTCCTCCTCTCCTTGTCTCTCCTCTCTCCTCGCTCCTCTCTCCTCCTCCTCTCTCCTCCTCCTCCTCTTCTCTCCTCCTCCTCTCTCCTGCAGGGTTCTGTTGCTCAGCGGCTCTGAAAACTCGCTGGATGATGCCGTAAATGTTCGTAGAGTCGTGTTACCTTTAAATGTGTTTCTGGGGAGGAAAATCTTCCGGTTGCTCTTTGAGGGAAAAAATTAAACCAACAAACAAACAAATGCTCGGTCAGAATTTACCGGCGCTCACTCAGAGCGTGTCGCCGTGGCGTGTTTGGACTGACGTGGCGTCTCCTCGCCAGGGATAACTTCCTCTGTGAGTGAAAAGTTGAGATTAATGAATATTTGATTTTTATGATTAGGAATGTTGCTGGTTAAAAAATAAAAGTAGAAAATCATATAAACGTATGATTTTTTTTTTTAAAGCTTATGTTACGTGTGCAGAGCGATCCGAGTGCGAGTGACATCACAGGGTCCCTAAAGGGTTAAAAGCGGCGGGCTGATCCACGGCCGAATGTCCCTGATATTTGCTGCTGTGTCACGTTGGACGTCTCAAACGGGCCGAGAGACGGTCGGCAGAAAGCAGCGAGGCGGGACTCTGCGTGCTGCTGTCGGTCTGTGATGATAAATCATGCACCACGCTGACCGTGATGTAAATGTCCACATTTATCTGAGACCTGGTTCCTGTGTCTGAGTGACCTCCTGCAGGGCCGCTGCGTTCACGCGTGTGCTGTGTGCTGCGTTCACGCGTGTGCTGTGTGCTGCGTTCACACGTGTGCTGTGTGCTGCGTTCACGCGCACACAGTGAACCTGCAAAATCAGGCTGCAGAGTGTCAGAGAACGTGTTTTTAAAATCTGAGAACACAACAGCACAACAGCCTGATGAGACAACTGGGTCCCCTGTCCTCAGTGGGTCTCCTGTCCTCAGTGGGTCCCCTGTCTTCAGTGGGTCCCCTGTCCTCAGTGGGTCTCCTGTCCTCAGTGGGACACAGTGCAGAGACAAGAACTTGAACATCTATGAGACCAAACAGCTCAAAACGTCCACTTCTGCTCATTTTACAGACCCAACGCTTCATTTATCAACCAGCAGTCCTCAAATAGTCTCATCCCTGTCCTCCAGCTCTGTCCCTCCCTCCGGCTGTCCACTGAACATTAACATAGTCTCTCTCTGTGTGTGTGTGTGTGTGTGTGTGTGTGTGTGTGTGTGTGTGTGTGTGTGTGTGTGTGTGTTCAGAACGAGAACGTCCACCGGTCTGTGAAGCCTCAGATCCTGTCTGCGTTCGGAGACATCGCTCTGGCCATCGGAGGAGAGTTTAAGAAATACCTGGACATCGTCCTGGACACGCTGCAGCAGGCGTCTCAGGCTCAGGTGGACAAGGTAAACACACACACACACACACACACACACACACGCTGACGTCATCCTCAGACGAGATGAAACCGTCTTTACTGTAACTCATCGTTCAGGACATGAACTTTATTATAAGAATAATAATAACTTTATTTCTGCAGCAGAGACGTTTGTCTCAGAAAAGAGAAAAATAATTAAAATAAAACAAAAATAACACGAATGAGAGTCAACACACTCATCATATGAGGGTTTCTATCACAGGCCGTTTTGTTTTTATATCAGCGCACAAGTTTCACGTCTTTCCGACTTCAGTCGATATTTGTCTGCAGCTCTGAGAGCAGACGCACTCTGAGCTCTCAGCTGCTCCTCCTCCTCCTGCTCCTCCCCCTCCCCCCCTGCTCCTCCTCCCCCTGCTGCTCCTCCTGCGGTGTTGCAGTGTGTTGGGTCTGTGATGATAAATCATGCACCACGCTGACTGTGATGTAAAACTCTCCACGTTTATCTGAGACCTCGGCTCTGAGCGCTTTTCATTTTAAAAAAAATTTAAAAAATAAATAAATAAAGGAAATAGCTAAATTTTTCTTCAAAAATCGAAAAAAAAGTTCTTTAAAAAAACAGCAAAAATGTGTAAAATAAAAGCCAAAATGTTTTCGTCAAAAATTCCCAACATTTTTTTAGAGAAAAGTGGAGCACACCCACCTGTCCCCCAAAACAGTCCACATTTAAAGAGACGTGTGTGTCTGTGTGTCTGTGTGTCTGTGTGTCTGTGTGTGTCTGTGTGTCTGTGTGTGTGTGTGTGTGTCTGTGTGTCTGTGTGTGTCTGTGTGTGTGTGTGTGTGTTCGTTCAGACGGACTATGACATGGTGGACTACCTGAATGAGCTGAGGGAGGGCTGTCTGGAGGCGTACACCGGCATCATCCAGGGCCTGAAGGGGGACCAGGAGAACGTGCACCGTAAGAGCCGTCACATGACCACCCACACACACACACACACACACACACGTTGTCAGCTGACGTCGGTTCCTCCTCCTGACTGCAGCCAATCAGGAGGATTTTACGAGGTCACAGAGAACTTTGAGTCCGTTTCACCCAGCGAGCTTCAGGCTGCGGCCGACTCACAGCTTCCTGGTTTTGCGGGACTCGACAAAATCAAAGAAACTGACGTTTTTAAAGTCGGAGGATTCTGAAATGTTTTAATCAGTTTCTCTCTGTCCTTCCTGTGACCCCTCCATCCTGCTCCTCCTGCTCCTCCTGCTCCTCCTGCAGCTGATGTGATGCTGGTCCAGCCTCGCGTGGAGTTCATCCTCTCCTTCATCCATCACATAGCCGAGGACGAAGATCACTCTGACGGAGTCGTGGCCAACGCCGCCGGGCTCATCGGGTAAGAGGGGGGGTCACACATGCGTGATCGACTTCTGTTTTTATTTCTGTTTCACACAGCGGGTTTAACCCTTTAGGTCCCGCTTTAATATCACACACACACACACACACACACACACACACACACACACACACAAAATGCACTTTTTAAAATCAGACTGTAAAAAATGTTCTACATTAAAATGATTTTCTACTTTCATTGAGTTTATTTTTAACCAACACGAGTCCAAATCATAAATATCAGATCGTTATTACTTTTTCAGAAGAAAAAAACACCAAAGTTTCACCTGAACAGTCTGAATGTGACTATTTAGTTTCCACAGCGTATTTTAGACCCACTGATACACTCAAATACACAACCTGGACATATGCATGAACACACACACAATTATCAAAAAAAGAAGAGTGAATAGAGCCTAAAATGCACCAAACTGTCCCTAAAGGGTTAACAACAGTCTGTAAGGGGTTAACCGTGTTAATCAGTGTGTGTTTTGGTCGATGAGGAGAAATCATGCACCACTCTGACAGCGTGATGGAAAACACAACCACAACAACCTGAGACCAGCACACACAACCAGACTGATCCACGTTTCAGACTGAAGCTGCAGCTGATCCATCGATCCATCGATCGATGGATCGATGGATCAGCTGTTCTGTCTCTGATTTAGTCAGATGGAAACAAACTGCTCTTTTAACATCAGCTGAGACATTTTTCACTATTTTCTGACATTTTTCAAAGAAAAAAAAGCTTCAGTGAGCGTTTGTTCTGCTTTAGTGCCTAAAATGTTTCTGTAAAATCAGAACCAGCTGATGTTTGATTTGACTCTTTAAAAAACAGTTGAAGAAATGTACAAATACAGAAATGTGAAGAAACAAAAAGTTTTTCTTCTCATTTAATTTTTTTTTTTTCATTGATTATATTTTTGTGTTTTCTTGAGTCTCTGTTCTTTCACATTAAAAGCCTTTTTTTGTGTGCATGTTTTGTTTTTGTGTGTGTGTGTGTGTGTGTGCGCGCACATGCAGCGATCTGTGCACGGCGTTTGGTAAAGACGTGATGAAGCTGGTGGAGGTTCGTCCGCTCATCAACGACCTGCTGACGGAGGGACGGCGCTCCAAAACCGCCAAGACCAAGACCCTGGCCACCTGGGCCACCAAGGAGCTCCGCAAGCTCAAGAGCCAGGCCTGGTCAGACCACACACACACTCACACACACACTGATACACACTCACACACACTGATACACACTCACACACACATAAATACAAAATTCAGTGCTTGTGAACCGACTATCGACTGTACGCAGCCTTACGGGGACGTTTGACCCGACTGTGCACTGCATCATCGAGACGTTTGACGTGATGACTTGTTGGTCAATGAGGAGACATCATGCACCACTCTGACGGTGTGATGGAAAACTCAACCACAACATCTGAGACCAACACACACACACACACACACACACACACACACACACTTCTGCTAATGTGATGTTGATGTCTGTGCGATGACGTGTTTCCTGTTGGTGTGACGGTTTCCTGTCGTCCTCAGATTGGTGCCGGCGGGGACAAGAGAGCGAGAGATCAGAGAGATGGACATCAGAGGACAATGAGGACAAACTGCCCCACTGGAATTAACTCTTCTGTCTTTGTCGCGAGCGTCCGGTCGAAGCAGAAGTGAGCTGAAGTGTGAGCTGAGCTGAGTGTGTGTGTGAGAGAGAGAGACGTGTGAGCGAGCGAGAGATGATGTTCCAGCAGGCGACGACTCCCCCCCTCCCCCCTACACCCCCCCCCCCCCCCCGCCCGGCCCGGGGGCTTGGACTCTGACTCCCCCCTCCTCCCCCCCAAATCAAAAACACCTTCAAGCCCTCCTCCCACAATCCACCTCTCTCGCTGTAGCCGGGCTCTCCTGCGACATCACGATGACGTCACCGACCCGCCGCCGCCCCTCGAGCCGGGGGGAGGGGGGGGAGGAGGGGAAATAGAAACAAACACGACGAGAAAATAAAAGACTTTTGTGGAATCAAAGATAAAACCCCGAGCGGACTTTGTGGACTTCTGTGGAAAACTTTAGATTTTTGTTGCTCTTATTTTTCTTCTTCTTCAACCAGCGAAGGAGATCTGACGGACGCCGCCACCTGCTCCGTCTGCAGCGCGCCACGCTCTTACCCAAACAACAGCACTAAATTCCTACAAAATAAAAGTCAGAAAATCCCGACGAGGAATCCTCCGAGGAGCGAGTGCCAAATGGAAATAGTTTAGCGGAAAACAAAAGGAAGTGAGCTGCTGGTGAAGCGTTTTGGTTTGAATTCGCCGCTGCACTTGTTTTGGGAACGGGTCACTCACCATTTTTGCTTGTTTAAAAAAGAAATTCAGATTGAAGACGTTTGTATAAGGTTATATTTTTCCATTGCTATGATGAAAATAAAGTAAAAAAAAAAAACAATAAAATGATCTGAAACATTCCCCAAGCAGTTCTGGTGATTTGGGTCTCTTCTGTCGTCTGTCGGACTCCTGGACTGATGACGCGTTTCGGACTCTGCTGATTGGAAGCTCACCTGTCGGTTTGTTTACGCGACGCCACAAAGAACCATGATTCTCCTTGTTTTTCTGTTTTTTAACTCACTCGGTGGCTTGTGTGGTAGCAGCAGCTGACGGGACTTCTGTCGGGACGTTTTTTTAGTTTGTGGGCTGCAGAAACCTGCGAGCGCGCTCAGTGGCGTCTGCCCGCCTCGCTCCGGGTCTGACCACCTCACTTCCAGTCTGTGACCTTCATCGACAGACTGGAGGAAGCGCTCTTAGCGGGAAACCACTTCCTTTTCCTCCAGCTGGAAGTGAAGTGTCCCCAGCCGCGGAGAGCTTTTATTTTGTAGAGGTGCGGCAGCTGTAGGGAGGAGGTACTTCCTGTGTTGACGTGATGAACCTGGCGACTCGATTATTTCTGAATTGTGAATCATTTAAAGCCAATCTGCTTTTTATTTCATATTCAACTTTAGTGAACTAATAAAGTCTATATTGTACTGAACGCTCTGCTGCTGCTTCTTCTCACCAA
>NC_056479.1:29485446-29528104 GCF_008729295.1 Plectropomus leopardus | reverse complement strand
TCAAACCCGACAATATAACACCATAATATGGCACGTGGAAAACCTTATTCTGTGTGCAGTACTATGTATATGAATGTACTGTGTATGTATGTGTGACTGATTGGAAGTATGGTTATGCATGTCGATATGTTTTTAAACGATTTATTCTTTTTCACTATCTATTTTATCTTATGCACTTTTTTGTTGTATTGATCTCCGCTCAGCAGTGCAAAAGAATTCTGTTGTATTCATTTTTACAATTACAATAAAAATATTCGGATTTTGATGCATACCAGACTATGACGATTTGGAGTCATCTTTGACATCATTTTATACTATAATGTTTAGGGGTCATTTTTGACAACATACTGTATACTATGATATTTTAAGATAATAAAAGATAAGATAAGATAAGATAAGATAAGATTAAGAACTTTATTAGTCCCGAAGGAAATTCTTGTTCCAGATTGCTCCAAAAATACAGTAGCAAAAAGAATACAACAGAGCATCAAACAAGTGAAAATCAAATAAAAAGTGTCCAATATTATGTTTAAAAGTAAAAAGTAATGCTGCAGAAAATACAGGGGGGGCTCTCACTTTTCTTACACATCTTTTCTATCTTTTCTAGTCCAGTCCAGCTCATTGTCTATATGGACGCCCGGGTACTTGTACCCATCCATAATGTCCACGTCTGACCCATTGAAGGTGACCGAGTTCAGACGGGTTTGTTTCCTAAACTTCCACCAACTCCTTCGTCTTTGTGACTTTGAGCTGCAGGTGGTTTGGTCAACGCCACTCCACAAACCTGTCCGCCACTCTTCTGTACTCAGCCTCCTGACCCCTGCTGATGCAGCCCCGATGGCAGAGTCGTCTGAAAACATCTGCCGGACCGTGAGCAGAATCTGAAGTCTGAGGTTTAGAGTGTGAACAGGAAGGGAAACAGAACCGTCCCCTGTGGTCCCCCCGTGCTGCTCACTGTGGTGTCTGACACGGTGTTCTGCCGCCTCACGTACTGTGTCGCCCTGTGAGGTACTTGTTAATCCAGACCACTAGTGGAGCATCCACCTGCAAGTCCAGCAGCTGATTGCTGAGCAGGGCAGGTTTTACGGAGTTAAAAGCACTGGAAAAGTCAAACAAACGTGACTCTCACAGTGCTGCCTGCCTCCTCCAGGTGACTATAAGCCCTTTGCAGCAGAAAGATGATGCCATCTTCTTCTCCAGTACGGGGCTGGTAAGCGAACTGTAGGGGGTCCAATGATGGTTCGACGACCGTACGGAGCTGCCTCAAGACGAGCCCCTCCACTGACTTCATGACACGTGGAGTCAAAGCCACTGGTCTGCAGTCACTGTGTGTGTTGGGGTGTTTACTCTTGGGAACAGGAACCAGGCATGAAGTTTTCCAAAGGTCAGGGACAATCATCTGGCCCAGGCTCAACTTTCAGCACTCCGAGGCTGAGGCAGTCAGGGTCAGCCTTTCCTGGAAGAAGGCGACTGAAGTCTTTTCTCACATCCTCTGCGGTGATGGTGATTGGAGAGGCTGGAGGGTTGTCTGAGTGGGGAGTGGGACGAGGGACGAAGGGGGCAGGAGGGCTGAGAGGAATGGGCAGGAGTCAGGAGAGTTATTGGGCGGAGATGGTGGGATGAGGGTGCCGGGGAGGGGGAGGGGAGAGGAGGTGAAAGGTGGTGGGAGAGGTTTGGGGGAGGATGGGCATCATCAAACCTGTTAAAGAACAACTCATTGGCCTGATGTCGGTCTCCTTCCATCCCCTGGTTGGTCGTCCTACCACGCCCAGTGATGGTTCTCTTACCACTCAGCACCTCCCTCATGCTGCTCTGTTGGAGTTTGCGCTCAAGCTTCCTCCTGTAACACTCCTTCCCCTCTTCGATCTCCTCCCTCAGGTCAACCTGCACCCTCTTCATCTCCTCCTTGTATCCACTCCTGATTGCAGCCTTCTTCCTGTTCAGTGCAGCCTTGATGTCTTTGGTCGCCCAGGGTTTATTATTGGGGAAAGAGCGCACAGTTTTGGTAGGAATTGTATTATCCATTCAAAAATTAACATAACCAGTAATGCAGTTTGTAAGACCATCTATATCCTCCCCATGTGTAGAACAGAGAACATCCCAGTCAGTCACCTCAAGACAGTCCTGTAGAGTCTCCTCGGCCTCCCGTGACCACATTCGGACGGTTCTGGTGATAACAGGCTGCCGCTGGACTGCTGGGATATAAAGGGGTTTGAGGTGGACCAGGCTGTGATCTGATCTGCCAGGGGAGGGAGATCTATGGAGCTGTATGCTTCTGTGACATTAGCATACAGCAGATCCAGTGTTTTATTTCCTCTGGTCTTACACTCTAAAAACTGTTTGAAAGTGGGCAGGGTAGTTGTCAGGGTAACATGGTTAAAATCCCCAGAGATCGCTATGAAGGCACTTGGGTGCAGAGTCTATAATCTTGGGGTCATTTTTGATGCTTTTATGCCATTTGGGGTCATTTTTGACGACATACTATACTATGACATTTTGGGGTCATTTTTGTTGACACTGCACTATGGGGTTATGGGGTCATTTTTTACGATATACTATACTATGACGTTTTTGTGCCATTTGGGGCCAATTTTGATGACATACTATAATTTGACGTTTCAGGGTTATTTTTGACAACATGCTATACTATCATGTTTTCATGCCGTTTTGGGTAGTTTTTGATGACATACTATACCGTAAATTTTGGGGTGATTTTTGACAATTCGGATTTCTATGGTGACTGGCGTATTGCCTGTGCTAGGTGCCCTAGACATACAGAGAGAGAGACTGAACCTGAAAACATGACTGTAATATAGAGAACATACAGAAAACATACTGACACACAAACTGCTGACAAACCATATCTACACAATCTGAGCACAGGTGACATACACAAACTGATGCTGCTTTCATGTGCTGTCAGAATATCACAATTGTATAAGAAGTTGTAGCAAAAAAAGAAAAAAACACTTACTCAAAAACAGTTCTGTAGAAGAAGAGACGTGTTTGTGAGGAAACTTCAAGTCGGTCGGATTATTTTGAATCTGAAAAACAAAATGTACAACAATTTTTCCTTATAAGAACCCTTAGGACCTGAAAGCAACATCAATATTTTTACTAAGTTTACAAGGAGCCCTTGAAGGCAGCACTGAAACACGACATCGTCACAACACGTTGACACATGAAACCTGTCGACACTGACCTCTGCTTTGGTTCTTAAAGGAGCATTTCACCTTTTTCTCTATTTAGCCCTTCAACTTTAAATCCTTCAACTTTAAACTTCATAGTGATGATCAGTACATGTTTTTATGATTTAACCCTTTGATTTAACCCTCTTCACTGCCTGAGAAAACACAGATGGGATCACAACAAGAAGTTTGTCTTTCTATGTGATCTCACTCAGAGGCCAGGAGGATGCTGGGAAATGCAGTTCACACAGCAAATCAGATATTGAAAAAACATAAAAATTAAATATTCCAAAAACAGATAAACGCATTGGGCCTTATGCAGCAACATTCTCTGAAATTTCTCTTAATTTTCAGCTAAGAATATCAGAGAAGTCGACTCCAGATGCAGCAAAATCGTAAAATCTTCTCTGAGCGCAGAGAAAGAAGAAGAAAATGTTGATGAATCCCAAAATCAGCAGATACCAACAACATAAGAACAAATTCTGGATACGAGCAGAAATCAGAGAAAATTTCTTACATGAGGCCGAATGAGCATAAATCACTTTACATTATTGAAAATTAGGATTTTCATTCAAATAAACACGAATCTCCACTTCACACAACAGCACACACACAGACACACAGTCCAGCAGGTTTTGGTCCAGTTCAGGGTGTGACAGCCCGGTTTAGTCCGGTTCAAGGTGTGACAGTCTGGTTTGGACTGGGTCAGGACGCAACAGTCCGGTTTGGTCCGTTTCAAGATGTGACAGTTTGTTTTGGTCTGGTTCAGCGCATGGCATTTGGTTTGGTCCAATTCAGAGCGTGACGGTCCGGTTTAGTCCGTTTCAGGGTGTAACAGTCTAGTTTGGTCCGGTTCAGGGTGTAACAGTCTAGTTTGGTCCGGTTCAGGGTGTGACAGTCTGGTTTGGTCTGGTTCAAGGCGTGACAGTCCAGGTTGGTCCAGTTCAGGGTGTGATGGTCTGGTTTGGTCCAGTGCATCGCGGGCCAGTTCTGTTTGGTCCAGTTCAGGACGTGACGGTCCGGTTTGGTCCAGTTCAGGGTGTGGCGGTCTGGTTTGGCCCACATCAGGGTGTGACAGTCCAGTTTGGTCTAGTTCAGGAAGTGACAGCCCGGTTTGGTCCAGTTCAGGGTGTGACGGTCTGGTTTGGTCCTGTAGAGCGTGGGCCAGTTCTGTTTGGTCCAGTTCAGGACGTGCCGGTCTGGTTTGGTCTGGTTCAGGGTGTGACGGTCCAGTTTGGTCCGGGTTGTTCCAGTTAAGGATGTGTTTCCATGGATACTGTTAATTTCTCTTAGGGCGTCTCAGTCCAGGAGGTGACCCAGTGTTTGGGTGACTTCCTGTTTCTGGACGAGCAGACGTCGTCCCGGATCAGGAAACCGTCTGCGTCCATTTGCTGCTGCTGTTTGTCTTTACCCACAATCCTCCCCTGGTGGAGCGCCGTGGCCCGCCACGCCCTCCGACGCACAAAGAAACCACACTGCAGACAAAAGACAGAAAGCTCGTTACCCAAAATGAAGAATCGACAATTAATATGAAGACTGAGACAAAGATGGACATTAGCAGAGAAACAGCGATCCATGAAGATCGAAAGAGTTATTGACGAGCTGATCGATCAGATTCACAGGAGCCACAGCTGGAAGGAAGAAAGCCCCGCCCCCTCTGTCTGAGAGCGGAGGAAACACAACGCAAATAATCAGCAGCAGTCGGAGAATAGTCAGCAAACAGTCAGCAAACAGTCAGTTAACAGTCAGTTACAGTTACAGTCTGAGACGGTGACAGACGGAGACAGTTACAGTGACAGTGGGGGACAGTTACAGTCAGACAGTAACAGTGACAGTGGGGGACAGATACAGTCAGAGACGGTGACAGTCAGACAGTGACAGTCGGAGCGTGCTGAGCAGCAGTCCGGCAGCAGCCAGTCCTTACAGCAGGGCTCTCGGGCAGCAGTCTGCCCGGCCTTTAGAGCTCCTGGTCCGGCCTCTGGTTCTGGGACGGCTGGCTCTTCATGTGGGCTCTCTGGGTCTTGGCCTGGTACATCTCTCTGGTGGCAGCTCTCCTGAAGAAACCGCACTGAACAGTAGGGGGGCGACACAACGTCACTTTACCAAGCAGGAGGTGACGAAGACATAACAAACTGCTTCAGAGCGGATCCTAAAACTTTGACCTAAGGTAAGTTCACAGGTTTCTGCAGCGATCTGGCGGACCGCCTCGGACAGTTTACCTTCCAGAGCAGCAGGCAGATCACAGCCAGCAGGAGGACTCCAGCCAGGACAGACACCACCATGATCCACAGGGGGGCGCCGGAGTCCACCCGCTGCCCCCGATCCGGATAGATGTGGACCTCCATCTGCAGAGGGAGAGCACAGTGAATCAGGAGGCATCACAGGAGTCCACAAACACCCTGATGGGGACTTCCTCCTGCTGAGGATGAAGCACAGATCTGTCACGATGCTGTGTGTTCAGACTGCGGCTGTGAGGAGCGCTGCTGCCTGCGGGGGGCGCTGCAGGCTGCTCAGTACCTCTGCGCTGTGAGGCTCCATGCTGATGGTTGGTTTGTCAGTCTGCAGCTTCAGAGTCGCCCGGCCTCGAACCACCACGCTCCTGGCATCGCTGTAGTCCTGACACAGGAGAGAAGATAACAGTGAATCCGTGTAAATAAAAGTTTAAGTTTTTTTTTTACACTTATGTATACGTTATCTTAAAGCAAGATGATAAAAAAAAAAAAAGTTTTAAATTCCTGCCATTTTAAGACCCCGAGAACAGAGTCATACTGCCATAACATGAAGTATAAATGTTTATTACTGCAAATAAAGCTGAATATAAATAACTGCCTGGTTCTGACTGAACACTACAGCTGCAGCACCACAGCGCCGCAGCACCATAGCACCGCAGCACTGCAGCGCCATAGCACCGCAGCACCGCAGCACCACAGCACCGCAGCACCTCAGCACCACAGCACCGCAGCACTGCAGCGCCATAGCACCGCAGCACCACAGCACCGCAGCACCGCAGCGCCATAGCACCGCAGCACCGCAGCACCACAGCACCACAGCACTGCAGCACCACAGCACCACAGCACCACAGCACTGCAGCTTCAAGAAGCAGGCGGTTCATTTTAGGCCTACAGAGGGCAGCAGAGACAGGAACACAACTGATCATGCAGCTGATCAGGCGGCTGATCACAGCTTACTGCCTCCAGGAAGTGTTTATCAGGAAACAGCTGAGAGACAGACGGCAGAGGGACAGACGGCAGAGGGACAGACGGCAGAGACAGACGGCAGAGAGAAAGATGGCAGAGAGACAGACAGCAGAGCGGCTGCACAGCTAAAAAATGAGAATGGAAATCAGACGTCGATGGTGTTCATACCTCCAGCAGGGTGGAGCTCCAGAGTCTGGCTGCCACTGTCACCGTCGCCCAGTTCGTTATGTCCATCAGCGGACACACAAAGGTCACACAGCGAGCCCCGTGCACACAGTCCTGCACACACACACACACACACACACACACACACACACACACACACACACACACACACACACACACACACACACACACACACACGTGAGGAGCAGCAGTCTCACTGGATCTGGTCTCAAACAGCAGCTAAATGTCCTCACATTTTAAATGTCCTTATTTTCTAACACTGCTATCTCTCTGAAAACATGCCCTGACTTTCAACAAGGTCCTCCGTCTCAGTGTCCCCACAGAGACAGACACAAAACCAGACAACACGTCAGCTAATGTCCGGTGGAGACTCTTTCCTCTGAGCGTCTGTGTCCTCTGGTCTCAGACTGAATCTCGGCCGTCTGAATCAAGCTGCTTTTTTTCGGGGCTGGACTCGTTTTTACAGATGGACAGAGAGTTAGCAGGCGGGTTTTTATTAACCCTCAAATCACACAAATCCAAACTGTGAATAGAAAATCTGTCTCATGAAAACAACCTCAATGCTTTTTTCTCACGTTTTTGTGTCATCAGTCACGATGGAAACACTTTTTTAAACTGGTCCAGTGATGAGAGAAAATCACCCAAACACGCTGCAATGTAACCACTCTGGGCACGTTTGAATTGTCAAATGTCCTTAAAAGCGTTTGTACCAGAGTGTAGGACATCTTCTTCTGTCCCTGCAGGTGGAGGACAGGTGTCCTTTCTCTCTGCTCTTCCTCCTCCAGACTCCTCCTCCTCCTCTTCTCCTCCTCTGACAGCTGAGGAAACAGGAGGTGACGGTAAGGATGCTGTCATCATTGACACGTATTAATGTGTGCGTCAAATTATCAGAACTGATCTGATTTCCAGGAATATTTAACGTCACAGCACTTTGAAAACATTTCAGAAGAAACAACAACGTTACCATAGTTACCTTGAGGTCATGAGGCTGACGTTGCCATAGTTACTGTGAGGTAGTGAGGGGGTATTGCCATAGTTACCGTGAGGTTGAGGGGGTTGAGGATGTTTCCGGGCGGAGCGCAGCGAGCCTCTGACGTGCCGTTTACTCGGATGTCTGTGAGGTACAGCAGCCACTTCCCATTGGCCGCCTCCCTCGGCCAATCAAACTCCACCTGCAGGTTGCCGAGGCGACCCAGGGGCTTCCCGTTGACGTGCACCTGTGGGAGCAGGAAGTGAGTGAACACCTGGACGGCCAACTTCCTGTCAGGCAGACGGAGCTCAGACGAACCTGCAGGGTGAAGAGCAGCGGACTACCGACGTCCTCAGTCCGCCTCATCGCCGACTCGCCCGTCACATGACCACTGAAGGTGGTGGGGCCTGGACGCTCAATTCTGTGGGGACACAGGTGAGGTCATCAGATCAGGGGTCAGAGGTCAACATGAGTGTATGTGTGTATATGCGTGCGTGTGTGTGTGTGTGTGTGTGTGTGTGTGTGTGTGTGTGTGTGTGTGTGTGGTTGTTACTTACAGAGTCAGAGACGTCTGCAGAAAATACTCCACCAACATGGACACAGAGACAGGGGACAGATCCGTCTGCTCGCTTAGCCTGAGGACACAGAGACTCACAGCTCAACCTGTCCAACACCTGTCTAACAGCACACCTGTACACAGCTCTGTGTGTGTGTGTGTGTGTGTGTGTGTGTGTGTGTGTGTGTGTGTGTGTGTGTGTGTGTGTCCTACGTGGACAGCTGCAGCAGACTCTGAATCTCTCTGGTGTCCAAACTGACCTCAGATGGCTGAAAGATGATCAACACCTGAACCTGAGGGACAGACAGAGACGGAGGGTCAGCAGGAGGACATACTGTACGAGTCAACGAGTCCTCACACAATGACTCGTATGACTCGAGAGTCAGCACCCAGTGAATGACGTCACGTCCTTATCCTGGAGTTTCTGCGTTACCTTGAGAAAAAGAGACATGACGATGAACCTTAAAATGACTCAAACTTAAGGCAGCATTCATACAGTCCTGAAAAACCTGGAAAAGTCATGGAATTTGCATATAACAATTTCCAGGCCTGGAAAAGTGTTGGAAAACTAAAACTACCCGGAAAGTTTTTTAAAAAATCCTGATTCTTTTTTTACAGAAACCTGTATAAACTCATGAGTTTGTTATTTAAGGACCGTTGGAAAACTCCAATTATCATTTCTGTCTTTACAGTTTCTGGCTGATAAACAGGCTCATTTTTTACTGCAGCATTTCCTCTTAAAAATTGAAAGAAAAATGATTGCCAACATTTTCAGGATTTTGTAAATGATAAAAAATAATAGCCAAATTTTTTTTTTTAATTCCCAAATTCTTAAGAAAAATAAGTTACAATAAAAAGAAAAAATATTGCAATTTTTTTAAAGAGAAAAATGATCGAAGAGAAAAACAATTAAATTTTTTTTTTTGGAAAAAAAACATCTTTAAACAAATAAAATTGCCAAATCATCAAAAATATCATAAAAAATCGGCCATGAAAAAGAAGAAGTGAGGAGTCTCGATAGTCTTTTCAGAGGATGTTTGTTCTAGAAATGCGTTGGTAAAAAGGTGTAGGAACCTTGTTGAGAACATCGTTCTCTAAAAGAAAGTCGTGCATTTAGTGAAGATCCACCTCACCGACCGGCCTCTGAGACCGCCTCACAACGGTCAGATCGCAACCTTCACCAGCTCGTGGTCACGAAACATACGTGTGATACGCTGCATCACTTTTTACAGCAGAGCGGAGGAACAGTGCCGGAGAACCGGAGAACCGGCACTGTTCTACCGTGAGAAGGTTCCTTACCTGCTGGCTGCTTCTGAACGGGTTCCCCAGCTCACATAGGAGAACGGCATCCTCAACAGAACACTTCACCGCCGCCTGCGAGTGCCCCTGAAACACAAACACAGGAGCCACTGAAGGAGGAACAGGTCCCAGTCAGTCCCAGGTCCCAGTCAGTCCCAGGTCTGGGTCAGTCCCAGGTCTGGGTCAGTCTA
Source organism: Plectropomus leopardus (assembly GCF_008729295.1). Lineage (NCBI taxonomy): Eukaryota > Metazoa > Chordata > Actinopteri > Perciformes > Serranidae > Plectropomus > Plectropomus leopardus. The sequence goes on along the minus strand of NC_056479.1, from coordinate 29,518,517 downwards.
AGGTCCGGGTCAGTCTAAGGTCCGGGTCAGTCTAAGGTCTGAGTCAGTCCCAGACCCTCCAGTCAGTCAGTTAACGGTTGATGAACTTGTATTGCGGCGTTCACACGGACACTCATACAGGGGTGGAAGGTCAGGACTGGAGCAGCGATCCTGTGATTGGTGGAGGACTGGCTCCGCCTCCTGAGCCCCGGACACGTGCTGCTTCTCAGAGTGAAAAGAACGAATCCTTGAATGGCTGAATTTCAAGGAGGCTGCACCGCTGAATCCCACCAGAGGACTGACTTGATTTCAAGGATTCTTCCAGTGCTGCCGCGGACCGAGTCCTTCGCCCAAAGAATTTCAAGTGTCCTCAGCAGCCATGACGACCCAGAATTCTTTGTGCACAATTTACTGAAATTGAAGGCGGGCATTAGATGTATTGAGAAAGTCTGAATACAGCGTTTGGGGCACACAGAGTGTGAAGGACGAGTCTCTCCTGGTCTCTGGAGGACCGACCTGGAAGGACCCGATCCACCAAGGAGGCATCCTTGACTTTGAGAAGCACTGTGTAAATCAGTAAAGTCCTTTTTGGGTACGTCTGAGTCAAGTATTATGTCAAGTACAGAGTCAAGTCCCAGATCCTTTCAGACAGTGACACTCAACCTACGGCGCGTGGCCCAAATCTGGCCCCTGATAGGGCCCCTGGTGGCCCCCCTACCATTTTCTCCTTGACAATAAAAATAAAGGGATTGACAGTGTGAATTATTTTTGTCCTGTTAGTATTCATCAGGTGTCACAGAGCATAAGACATCAAAATCCCAAGTTTGATTTGAGTACAGAGTTCAGCCCCAAGTGGTTTAGAAAAAGGCTAAATAAAGTCTCGAGTCCTAAGTACTTCAGGGTGAACCCCATCAGGTCTCGCCGATGGCGGGATGACAAAGACCTTCAGCCTCACTAACCTTGGTCCGGACTGCAGAGTAAACGAGTGGCGGCGGGATGCTGATATTCAGAATGGCGTTGTGAGCGTCCTCTGCTGGTCGCCCCAGAGACGGCGTGTTGCTGACATTGACCTCCAGAAACAGCCGGGTGATGCTGCTGTTGTAGTGCAACAGCTGACTGCCCCCCCGCCTGGAGACACAAACACAACAAACAACAACACACACAATAAGCACAAAAAAACCCAAAAAAAACCCACAACAAACACACGACGGCATCAGACTGACGTCATGTTAGTCCAGAGCTACGGCGGCCTGCAGAGGACAAACTCCACCCGCCCACCTGATCACAACAGCAGCCACCTGTCATGGTCTCTGGTCCAAGTCTCCGGTCCAGACTCGAGGACGAGGCAGATTCCAGTCTCAACCTCAGATTCCTTAAGGTGGGTCAAATCCAAAGTAAAGTCCCAGTCCCATGTTACCAGGTCCAAGACTTAAGTCAAACAGTCAGGTCCTTCAGAGTTAGAGCATGTCAAGTCCAGAGTTCAAGTCCTTCAGGTCGAGGCCAAGACAACTCTCAGGTCTTAAAGGGCAAATATAGGTCAAGTCCCTTAACTAAGTCCAAGTTAATCATAAGTCAGGTGTCAAGTCAAGTCCCTGTCCTCAGTTCCAAGGTTAAACAGTCAAGTTCTGTCAGAGCTAGAGCATGTCAAGTCAAGAAGTCAAGTCCATTAGGTCTGGTCTCAAGTCAAGTCCCAGGTCCTTTAGGGGAAGATTTAAGTCAAGTCATCAAGTCATTGAGGGCGAGTCCAAGCAGCAGCAGCTTCAGTAATCAAACGAGTCTGATCGACATGAACAATCAGTGGATGATGAGTTTAGAACAGGGAGACGTTCTCTAACCTGGTGAACGGGTTCTGGTTCTCATCTGTGAACTGGGCCGTCATCTGCAGGTTACTGTGGCATCGGTTATCAGAACCGCAGGCCTTCTGGATGTGGATCTGACGGAACAACAGAGTCAACATTCACACAGTCAAGTCCCACTTCTCTTGGGTTCTCACCAGATAGGTTCTGACCTGGGTTCTAAAGGGTTCTGACCTGACCTTGGTTCTGTGTGGTTCTGACCTGGGTTCTGACGGGTCGGGGTGTCTGGCTCAGTATGGGGAGGCGTCTCAGGTCCTGCACTGCGTTTCTCTTCTTGGGGAGCTTCTCATACAGCGAGACATTCAGGGAGAACACCAGAGGTTCCACTTTGTCTCTGATCGAACTCTGCAGAACAAAACACAGAACAGAACCTAAAAGACAGATTTCATTCAAGGACCCGATCTGGTCCTCTGAGGACGGCTCATCGGGGTCAGAGAACCGCAGACAGAGTGACAATGACGATGACTTCACTTCAGCAGAACAGGAACGAGACTAAACCCTGAGTGTTCTCCTGAGGAACGGTTCTGACAGCAGAGTGCTGATCTGGAGAACATCCAGCACGAACCTAAAGTAAGGATTTACAGTTTCCGGTCATCAGAGGCCTGATGTCATCACACAGAACCACAAACAGAACCTGCTGCAAACAGAACAAGCCTGAACACAGAGAACTTCACATCATTACACTGAAAACTCAACATCCACCAGAAAACCAGTCAGAAGAACCAGTCTGAAGAACCAGACTGAGGAACCAGACTGAGGAACCAGACTGAGGAACCAGTCTGAAGAACTAGTCTGAAGAACCAGTCTGAGGAACCAGTCTGAGGAACCAGTCTGAAGAACTAGTCTGAAGAACCAGTCTGAAGAACCAGTCTGAAGAACCAGTCTGAGGAACCAGTCTGAAGAACCAGTCTGAAGAACCAGTCTGAGGAACCAGTCTGAAGAACCAGTCTGAGGAACCAGTCTGAAGAACCAGTCTGAGGAACCAGTTTGAGGAACGAGTTTAAAGAATTAGCCTGAGGACCCAGTCTGAAGAACCAGTCTGAAGAACCAGTCTGAGGAACCAGTTTGAGGAACGAGTTTAAAGAATTAGCCTGAGGACCCAGTCTGAGGACTGCTGAAGTTTTCAGTTGAACCATTTCTTGAGCGTTGGAGATCCGGACGTGACGTCTGTCAGCAGCCGACTGATTAAAGCTTCTTATCTCAAACTGCACGACTTCCTCTCAGAACGTCTCAGACTCTGATCAAACTCTGCGGCTCCGCTCGCATGTTGTTGGTGTTGTTCCACCCAGAAATCCAACGTCAGTCTGTTCCTAATTCTGATTATTATTGGCAGGAACCGCCGAGCTAACGGCAGCATCTATTCTCACGTTTTATTACAGACTTTCTCAGACTGACCCTCAAAGATATCTCAGTGCAGTTCAAACATTATATTTACTTATATATATATATATATATATATATATATATATATATATATATTAGATATATATATATATATAATATATATATATATATATATATTAGAGCATGGCGTGGATTTTTTTTTGTGACCTTAGTGTTTGTCCCTCATGATGTGTTCAAGGACCTTTGGAAATAATGTGAAAATAATGTCATCTGGTGGGGCCATGGGTTTTATTTTGGCGGGCCCATGGGTTTGTAAGGCATGTTTTCTTTTAAAAATTCCCCTAAAGTGTAAAAAAAAAATTAAATTAAATTTTTTTAAAAATCACCAAAATTGTTTAAAAATCATTGCAAAAATTCAAGAAAACGATTTTTTGTGCCATTTTTTTAACACAAAAAATTCACCAAAAAGTTTTGAAGAACTTAAAATCTATAATAAAAAATCTATAATATTTTTCAAAAAGTCTCAAAAAGTTAAAAAAAAAAACCCAAAGTTTATAAAAGAAAACATGTTTTTTTAAGAGTTTGTTGCGCTGACTGTGCTGTGTTCTGTTCTCACCAGCAGTCCGACTCTCAGGCTTTCACAGCGTTTCTTCGGCATCGACAGGTAACCAGAGTACACGCTCTGCCCGTTGTCACGGAAACGAAGGCGGGGCTTGAGGCTGGTGACGTCGGCGGTGACGGTGAAGTGGACGGCTGAAGGACAGACAAAGAGACAGTGAAAGACAGACGTGGCTCTCTGATTGTAAGACACAATAAATAAATTAGGTACAAAATAATAACATCAGAATTTTTACAAGTTTGATTTATGGAGATGCAGCAGCTTCAAATCACATCGAGTGCAAAACGACACAAAGAGATGAAACCCTCAGGTCAGAGCAGAGCTGACGGACACGTGGTGACACGACACCGATGACCTGTTTGGTGAACTTCATCGACTCGGAGGTCTCGTGATAAAACATCGGCTTTTTTTTTGTTAGTGTCTGAGAGAAACAGCAGGATGTGACAAAAAGTGTTTCTGTCCGAGGCTTCAGAACGCGTCACTGACAGTTTTCCCGTATTTTGACGTGATAAACGACACGTTAGTTGATTCTTTCTGTGTTTTGGAGTTTTGATTTTATTCTTATTAATTTTTTGGGGCGCTGACGAGCCGCTCCGTCACTAAAACACGAAACTCACGTTATCATCGCGTCTCTGTTTGCAGAAAAAATCAACTTAAACTGAACATAAACAATAATTCACATTTATAATATTTACTGACGACACAACAGGTCTGTGTGTGTGTGTGTGTGTGTGTGTGTGTGTGTGTGTGTGTGTGTGTGTGTGTCTGTGTGTGTCTGTCTGTGTGTGTGTGTGGAGGTGTGGTGTCATAGCAACAGTGTGACCTCCTCTCTGATTGGCCACATTAACGAGACAGAAGCAGGACATATACACACATGCATGCACACACACACACACACACACACACACACACACACACACGCACACACACAGAGCTCCCTGAGGAATACAGAGTGTGTGAGTGTGTGTGTGTGTGTGTCTCAGATGTAATAATATCAGTTTCTGTAATGTGATTTATCATTCACAGAAACACACAGAAGACAAGGACACAAGGACATGAGGACACACAAGGACACAGCATGATGTCAGCCGACGTGTTTGTGTGTGTCTGTGTGTGTGTGTGTGTGTGTGTGTGTGTGTGTGTGTGTGTGTGTGTGTGTGTGTTGATTAACAGCTGGTGTTAATTGACAGCTCTGTCCTGTCAATCAATCAGGTCAATTAGCTGAGAGTGCACATGCGCGCGCGTGCACGCACACGCACACACACACACACACACACACACACACACACACACACAGGAAGCTGGTTAATGGTGATTGATCAGGCTCATTAGCATCATGTCCTTATAAAACTCCATCTGTCATGTTAGCCACAGAAGCTAATCAGCAGTGTGTGTGTGTGTGTGTGAGTGTGTGTGTGTGTGTGGTTGTGTGTGTGTGTGTGTGTGTGTGTGTGTGTGTGTGTGTGTGTGTGTGTGACAGGAAACGTGCTCAATTTGTCTGAAATGAGCTCAGACAGAAAGCTGTCTCTCTGTCTCTCTGTGTGGAGCAAAAACGACCTGAAAATGTCTAAAAACACTCCTCAGGTTGTGATGTAAACTCACGAGGCTCGTTTATGTGATCTCGTCGTTTTATATCATCGTCATGACGACAGAAGTCTGACGTTCATCGCGTTTCAAACTGAATTTTAGAAAAAACAACAAACTCACTGATGATGTCTCTGTCGCTCCGCTCACCGCTGCTCAACAGGTACGAGAAACACACCTCCACCTGCACACTGACACACACACACACACACACACACACACACACACACACACACACACACACAGAGTGAGTCAGCATGCTAGCATGTTAGCTGTTAGCATGTTAGCAGGTGTGAGTCTCACCAGAAGTCGCAGCTTTTTGGGTCGACGACGTCCGGAGAAACTCTGATGGTTTTATTGAGGTGAAGCACTGGACGAGCTCTAAGGAGACAATCAATCAATCAATCAGTCAATCAATCAACAAGGTGTGTGTGTCATGTGACCTCAGGTGTGTGTGTGTGTGTCATGTGACAGCAGGTGCGAGTGTGTGTGTGTGAGTGTGTGTGAGCGTGTGTGTGTGTGTCATGTGACCTCAGGTGTGTGTGGTTACCTGAGCAGAGCGACGGTGTCGTCCAGAGAGCCGACCAGCAGGTCCGGGTATTTGTTTCGGTCCACGTCGATTCCTGCAGACAGCGAGTAGCCGAAGGTCCTGAACCCGCGAGAGATGGCGCCACCGTGGATCACCTGCAGAGAGGAGGGGGAGGAGCCGCAGGTGAGACCTGCCTACTGAGCACGCTCACACTGACCTGCTGGTTTCCTGTCTCACCTGGCTGGGCTCTGTGGAGACCCCCTCGCTGCTGCCGCTCCAGATCATCACACTTCCTGTTTCGTGGAACGGCGCTCCGACTGCAAAGTCTGAAACAAAAACAACCGTCAGCTTCTTCTTCTTTGGTGCCGAGACGTCTCTTCATCCTCAGCGTCTCACCCTGGAAGCCATCTTGGTTCAGGTCTCCGGCGGCGGTGACGGCCATCCCAAACGCCGACCCAGCCGGTCCTCTCAGCACCACGCTGGGCGCCGAGTCAAACCGGCCTCCTACGTTCATGTAAACATACACGGCACCGCCCGCCTCCTGCTGGCGGTGGAAGTAAAACGGAGCGCCGACCAGCAGGTCGCTCCACCTGCAGAGCAAAACACAGCCAGTCTGCACACGCTCATACTCACATGTTCATAATCACACGTGAATAATCACATGTTCATAATCACACGTGGATAATCACATGTTCATAATCACACGTGGATGATCACATTTTCGTTTCCATACGAGGACAGAGATGACTTCCTGTTTCCTGCGTTTCATTTCACAACATCACAACACAAAAAGCAGAAAACAAACAGGAAGTAGTCTCGGTGTAAGTCACGTGACCTGTAAATCCTTGCTCACCCGTCATTGTTGAGGTCGGCGGTTGCCACGGCGTTACCGAAGTACGAACCCATCTGTTCGCCGCGCAGAGTCTGCTGAGTCACCAGTTTATCAGAGCGTTTCACCGCCAGCAGCACCGAGCCGCGGGCGTCCTCTTTACTGTCCTTAGGAGCTCCTGGAGATCAATACAGCAATCAATACACCAATACAGCAATCAATACACCAATACAGCAATCAATACACCAATACAGCAATCAATACACCAATACAGCAATCAATCGATCGATCAGTCCAGTTGATCACTGAGGATCAAAGAAAAGAAGTCCATCACCTGTTACTATGGTTTCATCGTCCTGAGAGAGAAGACGACGAGCCTGAGTCACCGAATACCCTGAGACATCAGAGACAAAGAGACATCAGAGACAAGAGACATCAGAGACAAAGACACAAAGAGACAATGACACAAAGAGACATTAGAGACAAAGAAACATAAGAGACAATGAGACAAAGAGACAATGAGACATTAGAGACAGAGTTGTCAGAGACAAAGGGACAAAAAGACATCAGAGACAAAGACACATAAGAGAAAATGAGACAAAAAGACAAAGAGACAATGTGACATTAGAGACAAAGAGTTGTCAGAGACAAAGAGACAAAAAGTCAGAGACATAAGAGACAATGAGACATCATCACACTGAGTGATGTCATCACGTGTTCACAGTGATGTCATCACGTGTTGACAGTGATGTCATCAGGTGTTCACTGAGTGATGAAGAGGAGGAGTTTTAAAGGGACGGTTACCGATGTAAATGTTTCGGCGCTGCAGGTTGGGGAAGGAGCTCCTCTGGGTGTCAAAGGTCACGTCTGGATTCATCCAGGAGATGTGGACGTTTCCTACAACACACACACACACACGAGACACACACGGGATACACACCGGAGACACACCTTTATACGGGAGCAGAAGAGACGTCAGACGGACAGAGGAGGCGCTCACCTTGCCACTCGTAGCTTCCAGGTGATCCGACGATGACCTCAGTCTGCGTGATGGCGGCAGAAACTCCCATGTTACACATGACCTCCCTGCTGACATCACCCAGGTGACTGAACACACACAAACACAGCTTTACTCTCAGCGCACCTCACCTGACCTCTGCGTCATGTGTGTCATGTGACCTACCTGCAGGGCTGGTCGGTTTTCTGCCAGTGCAGGTCCGTCTCATCGTACTGCAGGTCGTTTCCACGGAGATAACAGCGGCCAATCATGTGTCTCAGTTTGAACGCCCCGTAGAGTTTAATAAAGCGATGACCGCACGCCTGGAGAGAGCAAGGACAGAGCGGAGACAGCGAGGACAGAGCAGGACAGAGCAGTGAGAGTGAGGACAGAGCAGTGAGAGTGAGGACAGAGCGGAGACAGTGAGGACAGAGCGGAGACAGCAAGGACAGAACAGGACAGAGCGGAGACAGCGAGGACAGAGCAGTGAGAGTGAGGACAGAGCGGAGACAGCGAGGACAGAGCAGGACAGAGCAGAGACAGCGAGGACAGAGCAGGACAGAGCAGTGAGAGTGAGGACAGAGCGGAGACAGCGAGGACAGAGCAGGACAGAGCAGTGAGAGTGAGGACAGAGCAGTGAGAGTGAGGACAGAGCGGAGACAGCGAGGACAGAACAGTGAGAGTGAGGACAGAGCGGAGACAACGAGGACAGAGCAGGACAGAGCAGTGAGAGTGAGGACAGAGCGGAGACAACGAGGACAGAGCAGGACAGAGCAGTGAGAGTGAGGACAGAGCGGAGACAGCGAGGACAGAACAGGACAGAGCGGAGACAGCAAGGACAGAGCAGGACAGAGCAGTGAGAGTGAGGACAGGACGTCTGTTTTCTCCTACGTTAGTCATTAATAAAATGTAGGCCTGTTGTCTCCTATATTAGTCATTAATTATCAGAAATTAAGATTATTTTCGGTGATAAATTTGCAGCGTGTGATCGATGAAATCTCAGAAACTCAAACAGGAGACTCACCAGGACCCGCCCCCCCGGTGGACCCTGACTGGCTACTGAGACGCCCAACCACATGTCCTCAATTAGGTCCTCAGACAGGTCCAGGTCTGAAACAGGAGAGAACAGGCGAGTCACACTCTGGATATGTGTGAGTGAAAATGAGCTCATCTGATTGGCCGTTGTCCCGGTACCACAGCTTACAGCCCACTCAGGAGACAGCATTATCACTAAGGGACTACCCATAATGCACCACAGAGATAACATCACAGGACACAGCCCTGAGTTATGACTGTCAGGATGTTACATTATGATTGTCTCTGACAGACTTCCTGTGAGTCTCACCTGGGTCTATGAGCTTCATCCTGCTGCAATCTGATTGGTCAGCAGTGATCGGGCAGCTGTACACCCCTCCTGTTCGATTAGCTGGAACATTAGGCTCCGCCTTCTCCCTGGGAGCTCCAACCAATAGCCTGCCAGGACAAGACAGGTGAGACAGGTAAGACTGAGGAGACAGGTGTGACAGGTTAGATAGAAGCAGGTGAGAAAGGTGAGGCTCTGTTGTGTGCAGAGAGCGATACCACGACCTGGAGCTCCAGAGAGTGCGTTCAGAGGCAGAAAAGTGCAGATGGTTTCTGTTCTCATAAAGTCGTGTGAACGCCTGATTCTGCTGATAAATCCGTAATCGTCTCTCCAGGTCACCATGAACAGAAAAACCTGAAACATGCATGTGCACCCTGACATGTGTGTCCTCCAGCATCACTGCAGCGTCTGTCTCAGTTTCTATTTGACCTCCTTGTCTGACCTGCAGCTCTCAGCTCAGACTGCGTGTGAACGCTGCAGAAAGTATGAGCTTTTCACAGAAACCATAAACACTTGGTCAAGATCTCGAAAAAAGACGTGTGTGTGTGTGAGGTGCTCTCTAAGTTTCATTTCCTTTCACTCACACACACACACACACACACACACTCACACACTCACACACACGCACACACAGGCAGGTGTGGCCTCTGACCTCAGATCTGATCTCAGCTGGTGTTGCCGTGGCGATAAGGTTGGAGCTGTAACTTCCTCTCAGACATGACATCATGTGACCTAACGGCAGCATCACCTTCACACTGAAGGGGAGCCTTCAAGGACCACTCAAGGACTCCTGGAACCTCCTCAATGCCTGCCCCGCCCCAATCTGCATCTGATTGGCTCTCACTGACACTCTAACCCTGCTCGGCCAATCAGAGGTGGAGGAGAGCAGAATGGGCGGTGTTCATTATTGAGCAGTTCCAGATGTTTCAGATCAACCAATCACAGAGGGAGAGGCTTCTGAAGGGCGGGACACATTGACCTCCTGACCCCTGGACTGAGTGTGTGTGTGTGTGTGTGTGTGTGTGTGTGTGTGTGTGTGTGTGTGTGTGTGTTGGGTCCATTAGCAGCCAATCACATTAAAGGACATAAAGACATGGTCGTCATGGAGACCCCAGAGACGGACAGCTGGTGACCTCTGAGTGACTTCATCACTCTGGACTTTAACTTCAAGGACCCCTTGAACATCCTCTGAGGTTTTAAAGGACCCTTCATCTTTCTTATCACATCCTGGATCATCCTCAAGGACCCCATACAGCTTCCATTATGACTTTTAGATCAATGTCAAGGACCTCCTGATGACTCTTGAATCTGCCTCAAGGCCCCATAGAAACTTCCAGAACTTCCAACAAACTCCCCAAGGACCCCTGGAACCTCTTCATGGATTACTGGAACCTACCACTTTCTCAAGGTCCCATTCAATTTCCAGAGTGCCTCTTGGAGTCTCTACAAGGACTCCAAAGAGTTACTCAAGGACTCCTGGAACTCTCTCTTTGAGTACATCACGAATCTCCTTAAGAAAACCTCAAACCTCCTCCTCCTGGAACCTCTTCAAGGCCTCCTTCTCCTGCAGCTGATGTTTCCAGGAGATTTCAAACCCCATCATTAACACTTCAAGACCATCGACCGATCAGCTGACCGATCAGCTGACCGAGCGACTGGAGGAGGGAGAGAATTCCTCTGAATCAACAGAGTTTAAAAATGTGTTATTTACAGACAGGAGGACAGAGACAGGAAGACAGACAGAGACAAAGAGACAGGGAGACAGAGACAGGGAGACAGACAGGTGTGTACTCACAGGTAGGTGTCTGTCTTCAGGTCCTGGTGCAGAGCCACAGACAATCCAAACAGACTTCCGTCTCCGCCCGTCTTCAGCACTGGGAACGACGTGTCGAGGTTGAACGCCAAGCACACACCGACCCACACGCTCAGCAACACACACACATCTGTCGCCATAGAGACACACACCTGAGAGGACGACAACAACAACAGCATATGAGACAGGTGAGGACAGACAGACAGTCGTGAGACCTGCTGAGCTCTCTGACCTGATGGCATAACACCATCACTCGCACAATTTAACATCCTGGACAGACAAAAAGTGGACTCTGAGGACATACAATAACAAAAGGTGCACTCTGAGGACGTCCAAGGACAAAAAGTGGACTCTGAAGACATCCGATAACAAAAGGTGGATACTGAGGACGTCCAATAACAAAAGGTGGACTCTGAGGACATCCAATAACAAAGGGTGGATTTTAAGGACATCGAGGACAAAAGGTGGACTCTGAGAAAGTTGAAATAAATGAAATGTAAAATCGGAGCTGCTGAGTTTTGGCTACTGAAGTTTGATGTTGAATAAAATTGAGTGATTAAAGTAAATTTACTTCAAACTGAGCTGAACTGTGAAGAACTTGTATTTGAATATTTCTGTAGATTATTTAAAGTTTTGGTTGTTTTGAAAATTCAAACTTTCTGTGAATAAAGAAGCATCAGGATGAATATTAATGAGACTCTGAGCCGTCGTTCAGCAGAACAGCTTTTCATTTTTTCAGCACTTTTCACCGATGATGTTTCAGAACTGATCCTGATCAAAACTGATCCTGGTCCGAACTGATCCTGATCAAAACTGATCCTGGTCCGAACTGATCCTGATCAAAACTGATCCTCGGCCGAACTGATCCTGATCCAAACTGATCCTGATCCAAAATAATCCTGCTCAGAACTGATTCTGATCCAACCTGTTCCTGGTCAGAACTGATCCTGATCCAACCTGTTCCTGGTCAGAACTGATCCTGATCAAACATCACCATCATCAGTAAAGAAACATGATCCAGATTCACACAAACTGAACTCTGCCTTCTGAACAGAGGAAGAAGACGGTCCGACCTGTCTCTGTCCCTCACCAGCTGCAGCTCGTCCTCCTCCTTAGCAAAGATGAGCTGAATGTTTTTCAGCAGGTCGCTGGTTCGATTCCCGCTGAGCTCCGACTGACCGACCGCCTGCTGAGCCTCCGTCTGCTCCTCTGGGCTCAGCTCCGCCCCCTCGCTCAGTCTCATTCTCCAGCAGCTCGCTCGCCCCGAAATGAAATCATCTCTCTCTCCGCCCACACACACACACACACACACACACACACACACACATACACACACACACACACACACACACACACACACACATACACAGAGACACACACAGAGACACACACACACACACATACACAGAGACACACACAGAGACACCATAAATGGATTCAGGATGTTGGGCGTGCGGGGGCACCTTGATTGTCTCGCTCTCTGCACACACACACACACACACACACACACATTAAGACAGCTGGGTGGTGTGTGTGTGTGTGTGTGTGTGTGTGTGTGTGTGTGAGAAAGTGAATGTTTGAAATTATGAGGGCTGAACTTTGACTGCTGACACACACGCACGCACGCATGAACACACGCACACACACAGAGTCTCAGCTTCCTGTCTTTGTGGGGACTTCCTCTGTTTCTCTCCTTTTTTTCTGATTTTCAGAAACAAGCGATAAGTCCTCTGTAAACATCATTAACCAGCTCACAGTTTTAACACTTTAATGCAAAGTTTAACCCTTTAACGTCTCTCTGCAGAGTTCAGACATACCGCAGAGTGACATCTCGGTGACAGAGGAGAGGAGTGTTGAACAGTTTGCTGTGTGAATGTTTCCTCCTGCTGCTCTTCAAAGAAGTGAAGTGAGTCTAATGTTGCCTAGTCGTCGTGTTTCCTTCAGTGTGTAATCAGCCAAAATCAGAGCGTTTGTGTTTTGGTTCCCTGAGAACGAACTGTTTATACGGACACATGGAGCAGCTCCTCGTCTGCGGACATCAAGACATTTCAGTAATATTCCCTGTGATATTTGAAAAACAGAAAAAAAGTAATATTTGAAGAAAAAGTTAGATAAAGTCAAACATTTTGGAAAAAAAGTATAATATTTCAAGACAACAAATGAGAGCAGCGCGGACACTGGTGGAGACACTAGCGGAGACACCGGCGGAGACACCGGCGGAGATACCGGCTGATAATGAAAGGGGAGCAGACAATGGCGGAGACACCGGCAGACAATGAGAGCGGAGCGGACACCGGCGAAAACACCGGTGGAGAATGAGAGCGAAGCTGACACCTGTAGAGACACCGCCGGACAATGGGAGGGGAGCGGACACCAGCGGAGACACCGGCAGAGAATGAGAGGGGAGTGGACACGATCAGAGACACGGATGGAGAATGAGAGGGGGGTGGACACCAGTGGAAACACCAACCGAGAATGAGAACTGAGTGGACACCGGCAGAGACACCGGCAGAGACACCGGTGGAGAATAAGAGCGGAGCGGACACCCGCAGAGACACCGGCAGAGAATGAGAGGGGAGTGGACACGATCAGAGACACGGATGGAGAATGAGAGGGGGGTGGACACCAGTGGAAACACCGGCGGAGAATTAGAGCGGAGCGGACACTGGCAGAAACACCAGTGGAGAATGAAAGGGGAGTGGACACCAGCAGAGACAGAGAGCATGAGAGTATTATCATTGTTATTATTATGAATCATTATTATATTAATTATTATATTATGTGTTCAACATTTACAGAATTTTATTCCAGAGCGACCAGAAAACCAGCAGAGACCTTCAACAACCACTGAACCCAAACATCACAATCACGAGCACAGCTGAACGCAGCCTGGCAACACACACACAGAACATACTCGTAACACACAGAGTACAATAGCCAATCAGAAGCAGAAACAGCTGCCTGAATCTAAAAAAGAGCGACTGATCAAAGACTTCCTGTCTGTCGACCCTGAACGCCTCGCCGACTCTGAACGCTTCATCGACTCTGAACGCTTCATCAACTCTGAATGCTTCGCCAAGTGTTTAAAGCTCAGCGCTCCTCTAACTGCCACCTTCCATCTCACAGAAAAACAGAAAATTACCTGCGATCAATGGAGGGAAACACTGATTGGCTGAGCCTAGCAGCCAATCAGAGAGCTCAGAGATTCACATGAACATAGTTAGTTTTTTTCTTCTCATTTTGTTTGTTTGTTTGCTTTTCTTTTGCTTTTATATTTTTTTACGTTATTTTTTTCTTACAACAGTTTTGGCAACTATTTTGTTAAGAATTTTTGGGCAATTTTTGTTTTCATTGAATTTGTTGGACATTTTTGGCAGTTTTTTTCTTAAAAAAGATAACTTTCTTTAAAAATGGCAATTGCTTTTCTTGAAAAAAGGCAACTTCCCTGCTTTAAATATGTTAAGCAACTTAGTTTTCTTTAAAATATTTTGGCTATTTTTTTTGTCAATAAATTTGGGCGATTTTTGTTTTCTCCAAAATTATTTGACAAATTTTCTTCTTTAAACTTTTTTTTCCTTTAATTTTTTTTGCAACTTATTTGCTAAAAGTTGCTGGCAATTTATATTTTCTTTATAACTTCTATTGATTCTCGTTTTTTTGGTAAATTTTTTTTCTTTAAATGTTTTTGCATCCATCCAGGGAGAGTAAATGAGCCTTTAGAGAGCTGCTGCACAGCTCACGACCACAGAAGAACTGCGAGGCCAAACCTCCATCAGACCAACAGGCTTTATTAGTGTCTGCACCCTCTGCAGGCCGCAGTCGTCATGACAACAAACATCCTGTGTGGTTCTTTGACACAAAATGAGCAAACATGAGGAAGCAAATGAGCCAATCAGCCATCAGCCAATCATCAGTAATTATATCACTTCATCAGTCATCATTCTGCATCAGCCCTAAAACAAAAATAACATCTTCACTGTTGATTAACCTCATTCAAAATATGAAACTTTATTTAAATGCTCTCAAACAAAACAGGCAGCTTTTGTTTGACTACGCCCCTTCCTGGACATTTTCCAGTGTTTTTTTTTTCTTTTTTCCTGTTTAAATTTGAGATTTGTTCCAAATGTAAAAGAGCATCACAAATCAATTGTCGAGGACAAAAAAAGACAAAAAAATACAGAAAAAAATTAAGAAGGAGTAAATTTAAAAAAAAAAAAAAAATTAAAGAAAACATGCAAACCTGCAGGTCTGTAGGTATGGAAGGCATGTTTCACAATTCTAATAAATGAAAAAAAAAATTAAATAAATAAAAATCATCAAAATGTTTCCTTTCAATATTGCAAAAAGTAAAAAAAAAAAAAAACTTTTTGCATCAGCCCCTCCCCTCATAAATGACAAACAGTCCTTCAGTTATCGTCTCTGTGTTTCACTGAAATAACATTTCTGAAATGTCTGACACGATCAAACGGCCACAGTTTGTTTGTTTGTTTACAACAGTTAGCTGTTAGCATGACGAGCTTCCTGTTAGCCTGCTGTTTGTTTTTAGTGGAAGACGAAAGATGATGACATCACAGGCTCATTTGCATATTGATGACATCACTGTACATTTTTTACATTAACAATTAAATTTGAGGGAGATTTGGCTCTGAGCAGCATTTTACAAAATATTCACAATATTAAATCTATGAAATATATTAAATCTATAAAATCTATGAAATGTCTGAAATCTGTTTCAGTCGTTTTCTTTAAAAAGTCTGAATTTGTCAGCAGTCGCGTCTCTGATGAAAAGTTGCTCGGTTGCCATCGCTGACATCAGCTTCAGTCGCGCATCACATGATGCGTTCAGGCTCGGCGCTGAGCGTGGGACACCTGAGCTTCAGAGGCAGGACTGAAAGGAAGAGGACAGAGACTGCAGACTGTGGACAACCTGAAGGGGGATGGACCTGATCGGGACACCGTGGGACAACAGGAAGTGCTAAGGGAGGACAGGTGAACAGGTGTGCTGTGGGAAAGCCTCAGGTGTGACAGACAGGTGTGAACAGGTACCACAGGTGAGTGGGGATGTTTCCAAACCGGTTCAGTCCGGACTCTCAGACGTTGGGCCGGATCTCAGCGTAGTTCTTGACGACTCCGGAGAACCTGACGACAAGAACCTCTGGGTTCCGCGGTTTGAAGTCCTGCCACAGGTACTCAGGTGAGAGCACCTTACTGGGTTTGTTGATCCACATGAACCTGAACACACAGGAAGTTCAATCAACACCTGTTCAGGTGACTCTCCCCCTCCTGCCTACCTGTTCAGGTGATTCTCCTCCTGCCTACCTGTTCAGGTGACTCTCCTCCTCCTGCCTACCTGTTCAGGTGAGTCTCCTCCTGCCTACCTGTTCAGGTGACTCTCCCCCTCCTGCCTACCTGTTCAGGTGACTCTCCTCCTGCCTACCTGTTCAGGTGACTCTCCTCCTGCCAGGCAGCCTCGATGCCTTCTTTGGCATCAGCCTCAAAGTTGGAGCGGCAGGTCTTGGCGAGCAGGTACACCTCTTGCAGGAGGCCTCCAAACGCCCCCCCGCAGTAGTAGAAGTCCCCCTCACCATTAGCCAGGTACGCTCTGGAGGCGGATCTTCGCTCGTAGGGGAACCTGCTGCGGTCGTCTCTGTAATAACCTGCAGAAACAGAAACAGCTGATCATCACGCTGGCGGACTGTGACGTGCTGATCCATGTTCACCTGGTCCGTCCGTCCACTGACCCGGGTGGATCACAGCCACCAGTCCTCCCAGTGACTCGGTCCCCCAGCGGCCGTGGAACTTCGAATCCACGTCCAGACAGAAGATGTAGTCACTATGGTTACGGAGCTCCTCCTCGATGAGCGTCTGGATGAGCTCCATCCTCCGAGCCGAGATCTCCTGCCAGCGCTGCGAGCCGGGCACCGAGCGCACCGTCAGCTGGAGGAGGGAGAGGAGCACATCACCCACCCAGCATCGAGTCCCGACTCCAACCGACTCCAACTGTGCACTGCAAATGTCCTGACTCAAACTCGTGACACATCTATGTCTGTCTGTCTGTTTGTTTACATGCTTGTTTGTTATGTTTACCTGTCTGCCAGCGGCCATGGTGACCTGAGGCACCTCCTTCGGCCGGTCGGTGAACACGTAGACGTGCACCCTGAAACCAACGAAGAAGTGCTGCTCGGCGGTCTCCAGGAAGTCCTTCAGGAAGCGGATGTACCTGTACAGAGGGGCGGAGCGTCACATGGCGCCTTCAGGGCGTTGTGGAAACCGGGGTGTCGTGATGATGTCATACTCACTTCCCCACGGCGAAGACAGTGGCGGCGACGCTGATGTTCTTCGTTTTGTAGATGCTGTCCAGCAGATCCGCGTTAAAGGTTCCCTCCCAGACCACCGGCGCTAACCACGGCGTCACTGTCACCACGTCGCCACGGCTACAGCCAGAGACACAGAGTGACATCATCAAACTGACTGAAGACAGAGCGAGACGGAGAGACAGAGGGACAGAGGGGTGGAGGGACAGAAGGACGCTGTCCACTGTGACAGCCTGTGACTGTGGTTTTGGTCGTTCTGAATAATCAAACTGATGTTGTTGTTTCATTGTTTACGTTGTTTATTTATCTGTTACAGATGTAAACAGATGACCTAATCACTGAACAGCTGTTTACAAAAAACAACAGAAAAAGTAAACAGAATTATGTCTTTCTTTCACTCGTTTTTCAAAACAAACGGACTCGCCGCCACATCGACACGATGCGTCACAGAAACACTCGACCCACAGGGGGCGCCAACGTCAACACCAGGTCACTGATCAAGAGACACACAAACAAACACAAACAAATAAACAAAAACACACAAACAAACAAACACACAGTGAATGATACTCACCCCTGCACGATGCTCGGCTGCTTGTACTGCAGACTGAAACACAAACAGTTAGCTCTGTTAGCACTATTAGCTAGCTCTATTAGCACTGTTAGCTCTGTCAGCACTGTAAGCTCTGTTGGCACTGTAAGCTCGGTTGGCACTGTTAGCTCTGTTGGCACTGTAAGCTCGGTTGGCACTGTTAGCTCTATTAGCAATGTTAGCTCTGTAAGAACTGTTAATACTGTTAGCACTGTTAGCTATATGCTGTTGGCCTGCACTGGGCCACCATCGTTACGAGATGCTTCACCTTCTGAGCTAACTGTTAGCATTAGCCTGACTGAGCTAACTCCAGTTTTAGCAACAGCGTTAGCAGCAGCACAGCCTGACAGGCAGCTATGATTGAACGAACGAGTGAGTGACACTGTGTGTGATGGATGGATGCATTACAGTGAAATCAGTGCGATAGAGATGAAGGTACTCACTGTTCAGGAGCCACCAGGTGGAACTCGTGACTCGGAGTGATGACATCAGCAGGTCTGCATGACACACACACACACACACACACACAAACAAACACACATTATAAATGTACTACATATTCAGACTTCATACACATTTTACCAATAACTTTTTCCGGGACTTTCCAGACCCTGAGTCAGATGGGAAAGACCAAACAGTCTGTGAAACGACTATCGATCCTCATCAGTTCTTTTTCATCACCATATAACATAAATTTTGGTGATCTCTAAAGATTTTTTAAGAAAATGACTCTCCGTCTCTTGGGTTACGTGTGTTGATGTTGAGGTGTTTGGATGCGTCGGGCTTCCTGTCTGTTGCCACGTTTGACTGATAGAGTGAC
Source organism: Plectropomus leopardus (assembly GCF_008729295.1). NCBI lineage: Eukaryota > Metazoa > Chordata > Actinopteri > Perciformes > Serranidae > Plectropomus > Plectropomus leopardus. Next base: position 29,499,878 of record NC_056479.1, on the reverse strand, counting down.
GAAGCTGAACAGGTGAGCAGCCTGTCAGTCCACACCCAGGGACACAGATCCACAGTGGGAGGGGTCATGGCGTCACGAGGCATGGCGGGCAAGGTCATAGCGAGCGTTTGTGTTTTCATCCACTGGATAAACCTGGACGCTCTGACGGCTGGAACACACACACACACACACACACACACACACACACACACACACACACACACACACACACACACACACACACACACACACACACACACACACACACACACACACACACACCTGTTGTCTGCTATAAACAAACCCAGAAAACTGAGACACTCACCTGAGCTGCTGACCGACGGGCTCCACCTGCACCCACTGCACCCCTCTGAAACACACACACGCACGTGCACACACACACACACACACACACACTCAACAACAGTTTGATCCACAGTATGATCCACTGTGCGTGTGCATTTGTGCGTTTGTGTGTTTGTGTGTGAGTGTGTGTGTGTTTGTGTGTGTGTGTGTGTGTGTGTGTGACTGGGTGCAGCTGTTTGAAGATTATCACTGAAGCACACACACACACACCTTATGCAAACATCACTAAAATACCAACTGATTCATATGAAAAATATGTGTGTGTGTGTGTGTGTGTGTGTACCTGGGGGACAGGTAGGTGTAGCAGTACAGCGCTCTGTGGGTTCAAACAGAAACGGTCAATTATTAATAATCAATAACAGCTGATCAGATGGATACCTTGGTGCTGGATTCTTTCTGCTCTGTGATTGGCTGATTGTCAGTAAAATGCAACAGGTGAACATGTGAGCAGGTGAACTGGACAACAAGGGGTTAAACTACGAGGCGAGTCTATCGGAGCCGGCTCTCTGTGAGCTGCAGTCTCGCTCAGCGCGAACAGGAGCAATGAAGGAGCTTATCAACTTTCTTTAACTCTTTCTGCTCCAGACTCTGAGCGCGCTCACGGAAAACCAGTCACATGACGCGCTGACGTGTCTGACTCTGTCCCGTAATGAAGGAGACTATAAATCACTTCAGTTTTCAGACAAATCAAAATAAAATCATTTCTATGGATTAAATAATAAGTGTGATAAAAACCAACACACTGCTCTATCAGCTGTAATATGACGGCTGTGTAAACAGACTTCAGCCAATCAGAACTAAGCACGTAAACATGAGAAGTGGTGACGGTTTTATATGATCTGAAGGAATTATATCGCATTCAATGTGAAATTAACATCCCGATTAAAAATATATAGCGACCTGTTCATGCAAAATGTGCTGTGGTTTTAAAAGAGCTTTTTTAATGTCAAACTGAGTGGAAAACACCACATGCACACACACACACGCACACACACACACACACACACACAGACACGCTCAGTCGTTCACTGAGACACACAACCAGATCAATAAAGTAAACATTATTCTGTCTCAGATTTTTCTGTATCTCTTATAAACTGCAGGTTCCTGTGGGGGAAAAAAAGCTTTGCGATGCATATCGCGATAACTGCACAGCATTTCTGTCACACTGCGGCGCAACAGGATGTATCAAGTGTATTATTAACGTTTTCGGCTAATATGCTGACGCTACAGAGGGACGCTCCTCAGAGACGCCGTGAAAGACGATTTTCAGCCGATTTCAAGCTGAAACTCGGAAAATAACCTGCTGCTGACCAGGTCTAGTCTGCAGCATCAGTTACCATGGTGACACGTCCCCGAGACACAGCGTCGCCGCAGATTTAAATAAATCACACAATTTTGCATGCCGTGCATCTGTAGTAATATTAGCAGTAACATACAGTAGTGTTTGCAGTAGTGCTTGTATATTTTCAGTAGTATGTGTAGTAGTGCTCGTATATTTGCAGTAGAATGTGTAGTAGTGCCTGTATATTTGCAGTAGTATGTGTAGTAGAGCCTGTATGTTTACAGTAGAATGTGTAGTAGAGCTTGTATATTTGCAGTAGAATGTGTAGTAGTGCCTGTATATTTGCAGCAGGAGGTGTAGTAGAACATGTATATTTGCAGTAGAATGTGTAGTAGTGCCTGTATATTTGCAGTAGAATGTGTAGTAGTGCCTGTATATTTGCAGTAGTAGGTGTAGTAGAGCTTGTATATTTGCAGTACTGTGTGTACATGAACTCACCCGAGCAGCAGAGCCGTCAGCAGAATCACCGTCACAGTTTTACTGTTGATCAGATTCATCGTCTCAGACTGAGTCCAGGACCACCGAGACCAGAGCCTGACCCACTCTGATCCAGACCAGGTCCACCTGGACCAGGACCACCGAGACAAGGTCCAGCAGGTGTCAGGAGGTAGTTAGTCTCTGTTCCTGGTCCTGGAGTCTCCTAGAGCGTCCTGGTCCTGTTCCAGCGCTTGAGGACACAGCAGCTCTGTCTGTCCACAGAGAGACAAACAGGACACAGTGAGACAGACAGTCAGTACGGAGTCTTGTGAGGGTCAAACGGAGCATTCAATCAGGTTTTACGCAAATTTAAATTTGGATAAAATTTGTATAAAATGATGGGAATAAGGCTGAGGCTGCTGTGTGGACAGACATCTTTAGTGTGTCCTCATGTGTCTATACGTGTCCATATGTGTCCTCCTCATGTGTCCACGTGTCTTCATGTGTATTCATGTGTCCCGTGTTGACAGTGTGTGATGAGTTGTCTTGTTTGAGTGTATCGTTTTAACTGCAACACTCTGAGGATGTTTTGGTGACACTGAGTGGTGACAGACCAGAAAATGTTCTTTTTATAAAACATTCGCACAATGTTACATGAGAACAAAGGAAGAACGCTTTCAAAACAACATTCAGAAAATGTTTTGAGGACTTACTGAGATTACAACAACATTTTTTACAAAAATGCAATGTTAAGAAAAAAAACACTTTTTTTTATGTTTACAGAGAATGTTCCCTGAACTTTAAGAAGAACGTTCTGGGAACTACAACAAAACTTGCTGCTAAAGACTTTGCGAAAACATTTGTTTCATTGTAACATTCAGAGAACGTTTTTAGAACAAACATTTCCAGCTGAGTTACTGATCCTGACCACTGTGCGCGCGCCGTACCCGACTCTCATCAGTACCCGACCTCACTCTCAGCTCATTTCCGCGTTAGCGCGAGAGCTCCGAACACACATTTAACCCACCGAACACCGCGAGCCCACCGGAAGCAGCCCGATGAGTCGGTGAGCCGGTACCGACCGAAGAAACACCGTCAAACAAAAGAAAACAAACAGCGGAGACTCACCGTGTCCAGCGCACGCTCGCTCTCTGAACAGGAAGTGAAACAACCATCTGTTTGCACACGCGCACACACACACACACACACAGCCTAAGGCTCCTCCCCCTGCTCGCTCAGGTAACAGCAGGTGACGTCAGCAGGTACACAAGCTGCCGCTACGTGCACGCGCAGCAGCACGGGCGCGCTTTTACGTTATCATCAGTCAGATGCTTCTGCAGAGTGAAGTTTTTCAAACGTTAAAACTTCTTAAAACAACAGGACAGGAACGTGTAACTGGCGTCACTGCAGACTCACTCTGAAGTCGTCATATAAAGACGTGATAACCGATCCCTCTGCAGGTGATGCAGACCTGTGTCTCTGCTGAAAAATGTCTGTTTTATAGATATCTGTAGTGGAACATATATGCAGAGTTTATAGAGTTTGTGATTTGTCTTTTATAATGTCTAAGCATAACAACGAAGCAGTTATGATCGCGTGCCCACCGCGGCCCTGATAACGTGATCCATGTGCAGTCTAAAAATAGCCGCCAAATAGTGCTCACTATCAGTTTCATCATTTCTATGAGCTCTTTGCAACACGTGCTGCATGAACTACTGCCAGTCACAGCTTTGATTTTCCCACGTGGGTCCTGATGATGCACGGTGACAAGCAAACCAACCAAAGTCCCGGACTATGAGGTGTGAAAACCACCTTAGAGACTGTTGGCTATGAATTAAAAGGGGGGATAGCTCACTGGCAAAAATTACAAATAAAAATTTTGTAAAGTGCTGCGGCCTCACGGCGAGACGAGCTGATGCCTGATGAACAAGTGACTGCAGGCTGTTCGAGTGGTGTGAATGTTGTTGTGAATGTTGCTGTAAATGCTGGTGTGAATGTTGTAAATGTTATTGTTAATTTTGTCGTGAATGTTGTTATGAATGTTGTTGTGAATGTTATTTTTAATGTTGTGAATGTTGCTGTGAATGTTATTTTTAATTTTGTTGTGAATGTTGTTGTGAATGTTATTGTTAATTTTGTTGTGAATGTTGCTGTGAATGTTGCTGTGAATGTTGCTGTGAATGTGAATGTTACTTTTGTTGTGAATGTTGTAAATGTTACTGTAAATGCTGGTGTGAATGTTGTAAATGTTATTGTTAATTTTGTCGTGAATGTTGTTATGAATGTTGCTGTGAATGTTATTGTTACTTTTGTTGTGAATGTTGTAAATGTTACTGTAAATGCAGTTGTGAATGTGAATGTTACTTTTGTTGTGAATGTTGTAAATGTTACTGTAAATGCTGTTGTGAATGTGAATGTTGTCGTGAAAAGCAGCAGAGTGGACGCTCGGCTGCAGCTGAAATGGAAAGTGAACGTCGCTGCGTCACATTTCAGCCCAAACTGAGAGTGTTTAAAAGGAGAAATCCCTCAGAGGGAGTTTCCTTCCTGTTTCAGCGCTCCCTCGCTCTTTCTTTTCTGTCTAAATGTAAACGGACGCTTGTCTTCCTGCTGTCTCTTGTCTTCGCCGTAAATGTGAAGTGAAGATATTGGGGGTTAAACCGCATCCTGAGTGACGCCACAGACGGCGTTCACTCTGATTCAGACGACTCGCCGTGTCAGAATGGAACCTAACCGAGTCTGACGCTGAAATCAAACGCTGATGATTCAGCAAACTGCTGCTCGTTAACTTTCCACCCCTCATTAAGCTTTTCAGTCCCCGTTTCTCCTTTACTGCGAAATCAATCCAGTCACCGCTGATCCGCAACTTGTCCCCATTGTCACCAACACGTCACCAGCACGTCATTTTCTCCTCCGAGGAAAAACTGCAGCGAGACGGAAAACTGGACAAGACGTTTCCAAGATCTTGTTTCCTCTTCCTGCGTCCCTCAGAGGGTCCGGAGCCACGTATTGAAAACCAAGTCATTATTTACTGCATAATCTCGACAATAATCGTTGAAATGACTGAGGTTGTTTGATAAAGGGACAAATACGTAAAACTTGAAAGGACGCTTCTTTAAATATAAACACACACGTTCCTGAAAACTTTTCACTTCCTTTAATATCACGAATGTTCACAACAACAACAACTGCTGAAGTTTGGAAATTATTTGTTTTTCACACAATAAATGGTGTCATTTTGGGTGAAAAAAACATCACCATATATTTATTGTTTTTGAAAACTTGACCAAAATTGTAAAGAAAACAAATTGCAGAAATGTTGGGGGGGGGGGGGTCTCCTTTTTCATCTTTAAAAAGTTTTAAAGATGAAAAAAATCACCAAAATGTTTTGCTCAAAAACCACAGATAAGAAATCGAAGAAAAAAGACCAAAAAACTTTCAAGACAAAGAATGACTAACATTTTTTTTCTTAAAACTTATAAGAACCTAAAAGAAGAAAATATTGACAAAATATTTCTAAAACAAATTTTAAGGAAAAAAGCAAAACTTTCCAAAATGTTTACCATCCATGCAGGTTTTACAATTGTTTGTAATTCATGCTAAGTGTCTTTGAGTACCAACAAACACACTCGATAAAAAAAAGTAATCTTATTTTTATTCCTTTTCTTTTAGTTAATTAAACCACCTTCATACATTTCCATCTATGAAAGTTTCTGTTAATCAGATATTTCTGTAATCGCTGATCATCTGAATATGAAATAAAACTTAAATTCAAATCTCATTCATGAGCAGCAGAAATGATTTGAGTCCTGATGAAAAACAAAATCCCTGAAGACCTAAAAGTCATCATTTTAATATTTGTGCCGACAGTTATCGAGGCCATTGAAGGTTAAGTGATGATCTTTGAAATGTCTGCTTCATTAATTCATTAAATGTTTGAAACGTCTTTTTAAGAGATTTGTTTTTTAATAAACGGACAAACAAATAAAATCTGGCATCTTTTCAAAGTTTAATCGCATTCAAATTAAACATGTGGCTGTCCACTTACTTATGGCCATGTGGTTTATTTCAATAATAATAATAATAATAATAATAATAGTTTTGGCCATGTTGTGTATTTTTCCTGTGAGGAGGATTTAGGAAAATCAGCTAAACTGAACACTACATGGTCATAAGTATGTGGACACGGTTTGACCCTCACTCCATGTTAATGCATGGGGTTGCAGGGTTCAGGTGTCCACATACTTTAGGACATGAAATAATCCAGTTGATTTCTGCTGTTTCTGTGTTTTTATTCCACTTTTCACTGCATGTGTTTGTAGTAACACTCATAGTAAAACGTCCCACACGCCCTACCCTGCATGGGGGGGGGGTTTAGGGTGAGGGATGGCGGGTGAGGTAAGGTGGGGGTTGAAAAGGGAAATTTCCAAATTTCACAGAATTATCAGCTTTGATTTTGCTTTGAAGACATCAGAGTTTCAGTTTCTGTCGGTTCAGGATGAAGCTTTATTTAAACCGCAAGAGATGCTCATCAGAACCACAACCAGCTGCAGTCACAGCGAGAACCAGATCAACCAAGACCAGGACTTCAAGAAACTCAAAGACCTTCAAGACCTGCAGAAGACGAGCTCGGATCTCACAGTGAGTTTTCTCATCATGTTTCATTCATCAGCTTTTATCAATCATTAATTTATCAGTCGTTAGTCATTAATCAATCCGCACAGTTCAGATCAAACTAGATTTTCAAACTAATGAAACTAAAGGATTTAAACTGAAGAGAAAAATAAATTTTCTGTGCTTTCTCCCAAAATCAATAAATCAGGATAATATATATATATTCTGACTGACACAAACAAATAAAAACAAATAAGAAATGATAAATAAACAATAATAAGTTTTCTGACGATGACGCTCTGCAAAGATCTGAAATTTTACTTCTGTTTTTATTCATTAATTTTACTGTGAAACTTGTTTTTAGAGTTCAAATAATCGTGATTTCTTCAATCAGACATGAAATAAATGATCAATAAATGCAGGACTTCAGTGATCAATAACAGGAATGAACTCCAGCTGTGAACTTTAGTGTTTCTGCTGCGATCAATTATTCAATCTGATGTTTGCTTATAAACTGATCAGATAAAACCAGCTGCAAGTATCGATCAGTAAATCAGGCCGTCGATCAGCCGATTGACAGAAAATTAAAAACATTTCATGCTTCTCAAACTCTGAGCTGATTGTGACGAACATTTTTCTGTTTTTACAAACTAAAAAACTCGATGATTATCTGAGAAAATCGGCAATAATCGATATGTTTATCAATCACAACGAGCTTCCGATAGCCGGCTGTTCCATATAACATCAGTCATTTTAACCCTTTGAAAGCTGCAGCGCTCACACGCCGTTCACAGATCTGAACCCTTCGACCCCCGAACACACGAAGGTTTGATTTCTGTCAGAAACGAGAGAAAAATAATCAGCAATAAAACCTGAAATATCATATAATACATATATAACCTAAAAACGAGCTTCAAAAAGGACGAAAGAGAAAAACTATATTCATAATTATTAAGATTATTTATTTAAAATTAGGTTACAAATCATTATTATTTGTATTAATTCTTATTTTATTTTAGTCTTGTTTTTGTTCCTTTAATTTAACACAGTTTTAAATATAAAAACATAATAATGAGGAACAGAGTTTACTATTCTTTTCTATTTCCCCCTTTTTTCAAGAAAGTAATTTTCGGGTTTTTGTCGCCTTTTACTAACTTCTTGTAATTTTTCGGACGTTTTCTGCCAAGTTGCTCTCTGACTTTCATGACCGAGTTTTTAAAAAAAGAAAATCAAACCAAACGGCGAACGCCGTGTGAACGCCGTGTGAACGCAGCACCAGAAGATTCAAAGCATGAATTCAAGTATTTTTACTGTAGCAGAGTATTTTTTACTGTAAAAGAGTATTATTACTGAGTATTTTTACTGTAGCAGAGTATTTTTTACTGAATCAGAGTATTTTTACTGTTTGCATTTTTACTGCAGTAAATGTCTCGGCTGCGTGGACGGCGGGGACGTCTTTGTCCCGAAGAGTCTCAGTTTTCAGACTCGAGTCGGCGACACAAACACATTTCGAACATTTCAAACGTTTCACTGACCTCGATGGATTTTATTTTCCCGCCTTTTCCTGAAGCTGCTCGTCGAGCCGTCAGCTGATTAACGTTTTCACTCAGATCGAAACGATCGCGTTCGGCTCGCAGCAGGATGATGTCAGCTCGCAGTCAGAACGCCACATCGTTTCCACGCGTCGAGTTTCCTCGTCCACGGAGGTCAGAGACATCGAGTGCCGCCGCAGTGCAGGAAATATTAGTCAGCCAATAGGAGAGGTGGAAATATTAGTCAGCCAATAGAAAGGGTGATTCAGAAGTTTCATTTCAGCGGCTGCTGGTCTCAGATCAGTTTGACTCACCGAGTTTTCATCAGAGCTGAAACTTTATTTGATATCTGAGCGTAAACAGAAGGACGAGGAGAGACGGCGGCATCTGAAGCTGCTGCTCGCTCACATTCAGATCAGTGATTAATAAAGTTCATTTTTTCATTTTTTATTCAGAAACATTTATTCATGTTTATTCACAGTAACGGTCGTTTGAATAAACGGTGCTGTTATCATTGAAGCTGATGTCAATATTAAGAGTCAGTTTTCTTTCCCCTGAAATGAGAGCTGACTCGGAGGCTCGATCTGCTTCAGGATGAGTCAGTGTTTAACCCTCTGAAGAAAATTTGTAATAAAGTAAACGTCATTTAGATACAACTTCAAAAAAATATTTTTTTTTGTGGGCGAGGGGTAAATTTGTGGGTCTGTTCCTTTATTATTATATTATATTCATGTTTAAAGTTTTGGTTTAATTTAAAAACGGTTTAAAGTTCAAACATTTCTAATAACAGAACATTAACATCAACTCTCTGAACGCTGCAAAGGTCAGGGTCAAAGGTCAGGGTGAGCTACCTTCAGAGGGTCTGGGGTCCGGCCGTCAGGCATCACATCCTGAATCCTTCTGTCCATCATTGAGGCATCAAGCCTGAGAAGCACAAACATATTGATCGATCGATCGATCGATCAAAGAGTTGTGAGTTTGATCAAAGTAAAAGTTGTAGTTTTCATAGATTACAATTAAAGACTCAAACAGAAACATTTCCTCTCTCTGAGTCTGTCAGTCAACCTCAGACTGAAGAGTCCAGGATCCTGATCCTGCAGGGACCTGCATGGACCTGCAGGCATTCACCTGGTCCAGGTCTTTGTGGTCTGGATCACACTCTGATGACTCACACAGACCGCGCTGACACACAATCTGCTCCTCCGTCTTCCAGATCACCCGAACACACTCGAAGCTGCCGGATCACACAGCACACCTGAAGAACCTCAGTCCAGAACCAGAACCAGGACCAGAACCACCTGAAGAACCAGGATTCACTGCAGGTAAAGGTTTTTAAAACTCTGAACTTCACTCTGTTTTTCTTTCAAACCTCAACTAAACCTGAGATCTGTTCAGAACTAGGCTGACAGAACCAGATCCACCTGAGAAACCAGAACCACCTGAGAAACCAGAACCACCTGAAGAACCAGAACCACCAGGACCATGTCAGTGTCTTCAGTCCTGCTCGTCCTCCTGCAGGTGTGCAGTCTGCACCTGATGGCGGTTGCCAAGCCAACCTGCAGACTGGAGGGAGACCTGATCCAAAATGCCCACAACCTGCTCAGGGACCTGGTATGACCTTTGACCTCCCAGCTCACTCACCTGTACTGTCAGCAGGTTATTTGTCGATAAAGTTTTATTTGTTTCCTGTCTGTAGGGAGGACCATTTCCTGTCCACTGTCTGTCTCTGAACGCCAACGTGTCCTTCCCACGCTCCCTCCTTCCTGCTCCCCCAGCCAATCAGCCTCAGGTAACCCTCTGACATCATCCTCCTATCAGCCAATCTCAGAGCTGCTACTAGAATGTGTGGTTGGAAACTCTGACCTCTGATTGGTTCCCCCGCAGTGCCACCAAGCATCATGGGTAGTGTATGAGTCCCTGCAGGAGGCAGAGAATATTTTTGATGAGTTACCTGTCCCAGAGGGCGGAGCCACCAAAGACGCCGAGAATTTCACCAAATTCCAACATCTGCAGAGCAGACTGGTGGAGCAAGGCACCTGTGTGAGCACCTGTCTGTCTCTCTGACCTGTCTGTCTGCACACCTGTCTGTCTCTCTGACCTGTCTGTCTGCACACCTGTCTGTCTCTGTCTGACCATTCTGTCTCTCACCTGTCTGTCTCTCTGACCATTCTGTCTCTCACCTGTCTGTCTCTCTGACCATTCTGTCTCTCACCTGTCTGTCTCTGTCTGACCAGTCTGTCTGCACCCCTGTCTGTTTCTCACCTGTCTGTCTCTCTCTGACCTGTCTGTCTGTAACTTGTCCTTCTGTCTCTCACCTGTCTGTCTCTGTCTGACCTGTCTGTCTGCACACCTGTCTGTCTGCACACCTGTCTGTCTGCACACCTGTCTGTCTCTCTGACCTGTCTGTCTGCACACCTGTCCGTCTCTCTGACCATTCTGTCTGCACCCCTGTCTGTCTCTCTGACCTGTCTGTCTGTACACCTGTCTGTCTCTCTCTTACTTGTCTGTCTACACATCTGTCTGTCTCTGTACCTGTCTGTCTCTCTGACCTGTCTGTCAGTTACCTGTCCTTCTGTCTCTCACCTGTCTGTCTGTTACCTGTCCTTCTGTCTCTCACCTGTCTGTCTCTGTCTGACTTGTCTGTCTGTTACTTGTCCCTCTGTCTCTCACCTGTCTGTCTCTGTCTGACCTGTCTGTCTCTCTGTCCGCAGCTGTCTGCTGGTAACGGTTCGGATGTTTTATCGTCATACTTCAGTAAACTGACGGCAGCTCTGCAGCAGCAGGTAAACACACACAAACACTCTGAAACTAAAACCCACAAACTTATTCAACGACCGCAATTATACCAACAAACTGTGTCTCTGTCTCTCTGTGTCTCTGTCCCTGTGTGTCCCTCAGGACAGCGCCGCCTGTGGTTGGAAGGCTCTGTGGAGAGATCTGCAATGGGTCCTAAAGTCCGCCCTGCAGAAACCCTACCGCACCTGTTTCACCTGGAGAGACCCTGAGGAAACCCAGTGAAGACAGAGGACACGTCCCGTGAAGATAAAGGACATGCCCACTGAGGACAGAGGACACATCAAGACCAACTACTTATCACGCTGATTGAAGATATCTATTTATTTATTTATTGACAAAGTTATCTATTTATTTATTCACGTATTTATTAAGACATTTATTTAATTTGTTTATATTTATATTTTGATACTTTATATTATGTATTTTATATGATTCACATTTTATAAATGATCATTTTTATATAAACTCACTTTGTCTCAATGTTGAATTTAAATTAAAGCATCATGAAAGAAAATTGACAGTTTGACCTTTACTCTACTTTCATACACACACACACACACGCGTACATACACGCGCACACGCGCACACACACACACACACACACACACACACACACACAGTAAACATGCAGACAGTAAATATGATGACTCAGCTGGTTGTATTTGAATCATCTGCAGCGTCACAGATGTTCAGGGTGATAAAAGATGATAAAAGGTGAATAATGATGATTGAAGGTTTATTATTGAATCACTTTAACGTGTTTAAACTAGCCCGCTAACATTAGCTAATGCTAAACTAAAAATAGAGTGAGACGCGCTCAGACTGAAAATAAAGTCCACAGGCGGAGTTGGTGAACATGGAGCGACAGGTGGCCACAGCTGCTCGCAGACAGACGCTGAGTGAATTCAGCTGTTAGCTTCAGACTGTAAACACAGCGACTCACAGCTGGAAGCTTTTCAGAACTCAAGACCAAAGCTCGGCTGATCCAGAATCAGCAGCCGGTGAGTCACAGCTGCGTCTGTCAGTCTGGGGATCACACTGACAGCTTTAGCGGCTGATTGGCTGCTTTGTAAAGATAGATATAGTAAACACATGGAGGTAAACAGAAAGTGAAACCTGACCTCTTGCTGCAGTGCTGTGATCACGCCGGCTGGTCCGAGAGTGACCCCCGACACACTGACCATGTGATCATCGCTGCTTAGCTGCGGAACATCCAGAGAACATCACACCACCTTTTACTGCAGCTTCAATGCCTGTATCTGTCACAGACATGAACAAATATAAATATATGTTTTACTCAACTTTTCGAAAAAGAAGCTCTCTAACAAAGTTTCTGTCAACAGAATCCCTTCAGTTGTTAACACAAGGCTTTTTATTGTGAAAAATTTGCAGGACTGTGTTGCTGACGATGCAGGGGCTGTGCAGCTCCGTAATTTGTGGAGTAATGGCTGTCTGTGTGAACACTGCAAGCATGTGAGCTGCAGCATTCAGCAACAAGTCGCAGCAATTCAGCAACGAGTTGCAGCATTTAGCAATGAGCTAAAGCAATTCAGCAAACTGCAGCAAGTCTGCAATGAGACGCAGCAGTTCAGTATTGAGAAGCGGCAGTTCAGCAACGAGCCACAGCATTCAGCGAACTGCAGCACTTCAGCAACAAGATCCAGCAGTTCAGCAACAAGATGCAGCGATTTAGCAAGCCACAGCACTTATGCAATGAGCCACAGCACTTCAGCTACTCGCAGCAGTTCAGCAACTAGCTGCAGCATTCAGCGCGCCGCAGCAGTTCAGGAATGAGCCGCAGCAGTTCATTTGGCCGTGCAGCTTTGCTGCTGAAGCAGGTGGTGTGTCCTGGGTGTGAGGAGGTCTTCGGCAAAGGGGAGGGTGAATGGGTCCAACAAACACAGGACATGTTTGTTTTCTGTGTAAAACGTTGAGTTTTTATTTAACTGTATACTTACATCACATACATCACACACACACATCATGTCACATGACACAGTTGTTAACTTACTAAAGTGCCATAACAAAGACATTTCTATCATTACAAACCCAAAAAAGACGAGCTGTATTTTAATAAGTAAATAAATGCTACATTTAAATTTTTTATCACCCATTTAACATTTGTGTGTTGAGCATTTTTGAACCTCTAGCTGAGATTGATAAAGTTACATAATATTTAATAAAATACTTAAAGATCCAAACAGACTTCATATTATCAAAAACAAAGAAACACATGAGACAAAGACCTGAGCTACTTCACACTAAAGCTAAAACTGTAGCACCGTTTAATAACCGAACAGTTCAGCGTGTTTATGTTTAATAACCGAACAGTTCAACGTGTTTATGTTTGATAACCGAACAGTTCATCGTGTTTATGTTTAATAACCGAACAGTTCAGCGTGTTTATGTTTAATAACCGAACAGTTCAGCGTGTTTAAGTTTAATAAACAGTTCAGATTTTTTAGTGTTTTCCCTTTAAACATTTTCAAACTGACGTCAGCCTCTCTCTCCACAGGTTTTAAATATATTTCATAACGACTCTCAGAAATAAAAACATGCTGTTTTCAGGTCAGCGCTGTTGTTAGAAACATTTGAAGTTCAGCACGTATTTTCAGGCTCGTTCAATAACACGATGAGTTCATACTGTTGGGTGGAAGGTAGCATTAGCATAGCATCAATGATGGCTAAACTAAGCTACAGAGATACATGTTCAGTGGTCTCACATTGCTAACAAGCTAATGTAAGCTCATGCTAACAAGCTAATGCTAACTGGCCAGTGAGCTTCTGTTGCTAACAGGTTAATCAGGTTTAATAAAGTTTTTCTCGTCTGTGTGAGTTAAACATAAAACTTTCACTTATATACTCACTCTTTGCTTCTGAGCTGTGATTGGCTGCTGACGGAGAGGACACGTCCTCTGGCGAGGCGTCATCATCAGACTCTGAAACAGGTTTAAACATTGTTCCTCCGTGATGCTGAAGTCCCTGAACGCATCACGAAGATAAACGGCGTCCGTCAGCTCAGAGGCTCCGCCCCTTTACTCCTCTGTGGGCGGGGCCTCCTCCAGAGCTTCCTGTTGGTTGGGGTCGACGTACTCCTGACTGAAGGTGACAGAATCAGCTCCCAGTTTGAACCTGTGGACGGCCAGCAGACACTGGACAGCCTGCGGACACAAACCAGTCAATTCAAACTTTATTGACACAGTTTCACTTCACCGACGACAGCAAAGACCAAAAATAACCAAAAAGCTCCACTCACAGCTGAGTTAAAGGTCAAGGGTCAGAACCAGGAGGGAGGTCAGGGTGGGTGAATTTATCCAGGCAGGGAAGCCATCACCCGGGTCAGGATCAGGATCAGGATCAGGATCAGGTTCAGGATCAGGATCAGG